>NC_092875.1:282068665-282371692 GCF_028372415.1 Notamacropus eugenii | reverse complement strand
TATGATGTATTCCGTGTAAGTCTTATCACATCAGAGCTCATTGTTAAGGAGGTAGACACACAACGGAATGGAATCAAAGCTATCTTTGATCTGGAAGGATGGCAGTTTTCTCACGCCTTTCAAATCAGTCCGTCTGTTTCCAAGAAGATTGCTGCTGTGCTAACAGTAAGTTTAATCCAAAAATCTTAATTCTAAATATCAGATTTAATATTTGCAAGCAGTGCTCACATATGGTGACATTTGTGATTAACTCTAGGTTGAATTTAGTAGAAGGCAAGTATAAAAATGACCTCTTTCCAAGAAAAACAAATGAATACTTTAGTTACTATTATCTCTATTTTTCAGATAGGAAAACTGAGACTTAAGGAAGTCAAGGTCACTCTAGTCACTGGGCTATGTGAGATCAAACTTAGATAAGGAATGGCCTCTTTTTTCCAACTTGTTTACTACTTCCACTGATCACTTCATGTAGCATGAAGTGAAGTAAAGTAAATTGGAAAGCTGTGACCTGCGGTGCAGTGTGATGAATCAAGTCACTTGGGCTTGGCCTCACATGAAGCTTAGATGTAACACAAAAGCCCAGACTCTGAGCTTTTACCCTACTAGATCTTTAAAATGTTTTTCTATTCACTTCATTAAGCCTTGTAAATTTTGTAACATATAAATGAGTCCCCAGAAAACAATAGATTCTCTGTAAATCAAAAGGAACCAACACATGCAAAGATACACAAATGTCATATGTCAAACGTCATAACTTTTAGAAAAACTGTATAGTATTGGCTGTGGACCGGAACATTTCATTTTGGGAACCTAGCACAATGCTTTTCACACAGTAGGAATTTAATGTTTGATGAATTAGTAGGTCAGAAGCTGATTTGAGGGACATATATAATGAAGTCTATGCATACATATATCAGATTTGAAAATCTGGTGCTAATGGCTTATTTTATTATTGTTTCTCAGTCATTCACTTGTGTCCAACTCTACGTGAACCCCTGGACTTCTGTCCATGGGGTTTTCTTTGCAAAGATACTGGAGTGGTTTACCATTTCCTTTTCCAGTGGATTAAGGAAAACAAAGGTTAAGTGATTTGCTCAGGATCACACAGCTAGTAAATGTCTGAGGTCAGATTTGAACTCAAGTCTTCTGACTCCAGTCCCCAGGCTCTGTCTATTGCACCACTCAGCTGCCCCTTTTATAGCTTATGCCAGTATCCAAAATGAGTAATAAAACCTTTGTCCAAACTAATAATAAAATATGTATATAATGGGGGGAATAGGGATTTCTATTACTTATCCATGTGAATTTTGTGATTTTTTTCCCCTAGGTTGATCTATATGATCTAAACTCCTTGTCTATTTACTTGTTTACTTTTGTCTTTAAATAAGACAAGCTTTTATAATGAATGAATTTTTTTTAAATCATAATTCTGATTTGGCTTTGGGTGTAATGAATACACTAAAGAAATACTTCACTTGCATCTGGTTATAATGAAATTGTGTTAATATTTCTTTATGCTTTTTTGCTGACACACTTAAATTTTATTTTTAAAGGACTCTTTTCCCTTAAAAGTTCGTGGTATCCATTTGATAAATGAGCCTATAATCTTCCATACTGTCTTTTCTTTGATTAAACCTTTTCTGACTGAAAAAATTAAGCAACGGGTGAGTAATATTCTAAAATCTTTTGTTCTATGGTGATATGCAAGCTACGTTTTTTCATGGCCTCTGTTTGGACCTTAGGCATGTCGATTATGCAGTGTTCTAATTGAAGTCAAAAAGACCTGAATTTGAATCCTGTCTTAGACTACCTGTGTGACTCAAGTCATTTATCCTCTCCCAGGTTTGGTGTCCTCATCTATAGAATGAGGGTACCAACAACACCTGCCTCTCAGGTTTATTGTAAGAATCAAATGAGATAATATATAGAAAGTGCTTTGTAAACATTGAAGTTCTATAGATATACATATATATATATATATACATATAAATGTTAGATATTACTTTTAATCATTAATATTTTGAAATCAGCTAATATTGATTTTTCATAAAAATTAGAAGGCAATAGTAAGATATTTATCTCAGGTGCAGAAAAAGAGAAAAATCTTAGCAGTTCAACAAATAGAAGTCACAGATGATAAAAAGAATTAAATAGACTGATTATAGAAAATTAAAAGAAAAAAATTGAGAAAAATCTTTGTTATACACTTAAAAAAAAAAGTCAGTGATCTGGTTTAGAAATGCTTAGAAAGTGATACAGAGGACTAGTTCCAGGAAAGATAAGGTAAAAGTTTACCTTATCTGAGCCTATGGTTTTAGGGGCAGAATTCAAGGGTAAGGAGGAGAAGGAAGAAGGCCAAAATACAGTCAAAATGATCAGTGATAGGAAATCCTGGATTCCTGCATGATTAGGCAGTTCAACATCCAAAAAAATTCCTGATGGTGACAATATCTCTGCTTTTTTAAAAACCTCTAAATTTGGAGATTTTACAACTGCCTTTTCAATCATAGGATCATTGATTTAGAGCTGAAAGCTAGAGATCATGTAGTACCATCCCCTCCTTTTACTGCTGAGGAAATAAGGCCCAGGGTGATTAAGTAATTTGCTGCTAGTCTGGCCAAGTGATAGCAAAACTTAATTCTAATCCAGGTCCTCTGACTTCAGATCTCTTCTTTCCACTCCACCAGAGGGATGTATAGTATTATAATTTGATGATATAATGTCCTGTGTTCCATTGTTAAGGTGAAATAAACTTCTGTAATACTGCAAGAAAATGTCAATAGAGTTCTCAGCATCTCACTGTTTAAAAATATTCAGTGCAACTTAGCCTAAAGTTCTTCTTTCTGAAGATGATGCATTTTTTATGTTTTATGGGACTGGGAAGTAGCTATTTGCCATGATATTTGTAATTTTTTGTATTCCTGAAGATCATTTTGTAGTCTGATCGATCTAAGAAGTGCACAGAATGAAAGCCCAGGAAGTAAAAAGAGTTGATTAATCAAGGAAAATATTCCAGTAGATAAAAACTGCTATGAAAGACTCAGAACAGGAAGGAAAAAAATTTCATCCAGTTTTCTCAACAGTACCCCCTTTAGTTTTCTTTTTAGACTTCCCTGAGCCAGCCACCAATTGATCTTATTTTTAATATTTGAGATCCCATCAAGAACCCAGAGCACTGGTCAGTATGTTTGAGATTTGAGGAGATTACTCTTGAAACAGAATGAACTTGGCACTGGATTTTTAATTCTTTCATTATAGTATTTTTAATACTCAATGTGATGAATTTTGAAGATTTATAAAACTGAGCAATTTCAGATGTTTAAATAGTGATAATTTTCTCATTTATAATTGACCCTAAGAAATAAAGGTACAAAGACATTGTTCTTAATATAATATACCTAAGATGTTTGCATAACATTTGCATGAGCTTTCATGATTACAAATATTTATTGAACATCCTTCAACAGAGTGGTTACTTTGCTGAGAATCAGTTATACATCAGAAAGTAAAATTCAGAAAATGTTGACTTTGAGTATATACTTTTTTTCTTTCAGAAGGGAAAAGATTCCTTTTCAACCTACCTATCTTCCTTTCTCTATAACTATAAACATGAAAATGGTTTTAGGGATTCCAGGAAGTCAGTATAAATAATGAGTGTTAGCTTCCGTAGAAATTCATGTCAGTCAAACTAGGTTCAAAATAGAGAGTGTTGTAGCCCTCTGTACTGGTACTGATATCAAAAACTAGGAAAGATGCATTCTTTAATATAATATAGCATCCAGACTCAATCTCATATCTTTCAAATTGTTGGAGCATCCCTGTTCTATGTTGTAGACTTTCAGATGGAAATGGGTTTTCATGTGTTTTTTGTATGTTGAAAAAGGAGGGGAAGATATTTTCTAAAACTATTGTTTCTTTCAGATTCATATGCATGGAAGCAATTTTAAACAAAGCTTATCCCAGCATTTTCCAGACATTCTACCCCTAGAGTATGGTGGTGAAACATGTTCCATGGAGGACCTTTGCCAAGAGTGGAAAGATTTTATAATGAACTCTGAAGATTATCTTCATAGCATTTCTCAGGATGTCCAGTAACATTTTATTATGAGATTAACCATAAGATAGGCTTTATTAATTCAAATTATGGGGAAATATTTCTCCAAGGTAATTACCTCTACCAAATGCAATCTTCAAAAATGTGAACTTGGGAATGTGAAAGTACTTTATTGAGGACAAATATGGATATTGTCCATTTTTAAATTCAATTTTCCACTAATTTTTAGGACATTACGTAGGTGTTAGACCTCAAAAAATATTAAGGGAAATTTGCGTCTTGATCTTGAATAAGTTATGTCAGAGTCAGATATGTAAGATTGACCTCCATTGCAGGTAATTGCGTGTCTTTGGAATATACTTCAAAGAAATATTCCTGTAGTTCCTGAAACTACATGACATCAATTCCCAATTCAATGGAATCTATAGAGAGGTTCATCAAAATAAAGAATAGCACAAACTCACCTGTGACAAGTGTAATCCAAACAGTTTGGTTATGGAAACAGCTGAGTTTGGAATCTGATTTGTGATATATGAAGTTACTTTCTCAGGCTAGAAAGACAGGGAAAGAAAAGGAGGAATTCATCTCAGGGAAATGGCATTTCAGCTGCTTTGAACAATGAAATATTTAGCTGAAGCTAAATGACAGAATATCGTGTACTCATGTGCATCATACATTAACCTGTGTGAAACTAATTACTTACATCACCACTGACAAAGAAAAGAATGTGGAAAATGTTTCTTGTTTAGTTAATAGTTTTCCAATCCTGATGGATGTGAGTGTGTGTGTGCGCGTGTGCGTGTGTGTGTGTGTGTGCGTGTGTGTGTTTCACTAGCTACATAATAATCAGGCTTTTAATTTTGATTTATGGATGAGCTGAAATTTTAGTTACCACATAGGCACAAAAATTTGGAAATAGTGTCCATTTATCTTATATAACCTAGTTTTAGCAGAAGCACAATATTAGTTCAGTAATAAGAAAATATAAAATTAAAGCACAGTGGAAATGTTCATATTATTTTAATATAACTGGGGAATAGTTTGGCATTGTGAAAAAAAACATTGCCTTTGGAATCAAAACATCTAAGTTCAAATCTGGACTCTCACTTACTGTGTGACTCTGGCCATTTTCCTCATTTGTAAAATTAGCAGTTTAGACCACAATCCTAAAGCCTTTTTTAAGGTTTACTGTAAATCCTATGATCTTAGAAATGTCATTTAACTAGAATTTTCAGTGTTGTTGGGGTTTTTTTTTTTAGTAGTAGCAGTTGTGTAATTAGATTAGGAAGCCTTAGAAATGTTAATCAAGCTTCTGAAAAATAATGCCAGGTAATTAAAATGTGCTATTTCTACTATTCCTAATGTGCAATAACACCTCAAAAGAAGAGAACAGTTCAGCCTTCATATTTAATATAGATTTCAATTTATAATATAAGGTTCTATATTTGCTATTTTGCCACATTTTACTTATATCTTTAATTTGTAAGAAAAAAAGGATTTTGGAGCTGCCCTTTCATATAAATAGAGTACTCATGATGTAATGTGATCCTTGTTGAATGGATATGTGAAGAGTTTTTTTCCCCCAATATAAGAAAAAAAATCTAATTAAGTGACACTGATATTATTAATGCCATATAATTAGTTTTTTCTTTGATCTTTATACATTGTTCTTATCTTTTTCAAGTATACAGATCTCTTCTTAACATTAAAAAAAAGGATCATGGTATTCATTGATTAAGAAAACTGTCAGGAATTCAATTTATGGGATATCATCATTCGCCATGGGAAACTCCCCGTATGAGAACTCCCTCTACTCTAGTGTATTTCACAGTTTGTGTTCATTAATCACAGCAGTACATACATACATGTTTTTCAAAATTATGTGCAAAGATTGATTTAATCCATATAAGGCATATTGAATTTATAGATTTACTTGTGGATTCACAGACCCCTTGCAAAATCACTGGTTCAGGGCCTCACAGATTGGAAACCATCGTTCTGTTGTTGCTTTCAGTCATTCATTCATGTCTGACTCTTTGTGAGCCCATGGACCATAGCACAACAAGCCCTTCTAACCTCCACTATCTCACCACCTCCAAGCTCATGGTCCGTGCTTCCATGATTTTATCCATCTCATTCTGTGTTGTCCCCTATGTCCTTCAGTCTTTCCCAACATCAGATTCCAGCCTTCTCATCATGTGGCCAAAGTTTTTAAGTTTCAGTTTCTGCATTTGTCCTTCTAATGAATAGTCTGAATTAACTTCTTGAAGTATTGACTGATTTGATCTCCTTACTGTCCAAGGGACTCTCAAAAGTCCTTTCTAGCTCCACAATTGAAAAGCTTCAATTCTGCAGCCCTCAGTTTTCCTTATGGTCTAACTTTCACAGTTAGACATTGCTACTGGAAAAACTATATCATTGACTATAGAGACCTTTGTCAGCAAAGTGATGTTTCTACTTTTTAGTATGCTGAACAGATTTGCCATAGCTTTCCTTCCAAGGAGCAAGCATCTTTCAATTTCATGGCAGCAATCATTGTCTGCAGTGATCTCTGAGTCCAAGAATATAAAGTCTCACACTATTTCCATTTCTTCTCTATTTGCCAAAAAGCGATGGGACCAGTTGCCATAATCTTAGTGGTTTTGTTTTTTTTTTTAACACTAAGCTTTGAAGCAGTTTTGACACTCTCCTCTTTTACCCTCATCAAGAGGCTTCTTAATTCTTCTGTCATCAGAGTAGTATTGTCTGCATATCTGAGATTATTGGTATTTCTCCTTTTGATTCTCAGGCTTTTGACTCATCCAGGCTAGTATTTTGCATGATATACTCTGCATATAAGTTAAATAAGGCATACAGCCTTGCTGTTCCCAATCTTAAACCAGTCAGTTGTTCTGTGTTCAGTTGCTTCTTGACCTGCATACAGGTTCCTCAAAAGACAAGTAAGATGATGATATCCCATCTTTTTGAGGACTTGCCACATTTTGTGGTGATCCACAGAGTCAAAGACTTTACTGTGGTTAGTGAAGCAGAAGTAGATGTTATTTCTGGAATCCCCCTGCTTTCTCCATCATCCAGATGGAGATGTTGGCAATTTGGTCTCTAATTCTTCTACCTCTTTGAGAACCAGCCTGTACTTCTGGTAATTCTTGGTTAACAATTTGCTGAAGTCTAAAGTAGAATCTTAAGCATAACATTTCTGGCATGTGAAATGAGAGCAGTTGTTCAGTAATCTTCTTCGTCATTGCCCTTCTTTGAGATTGGGACATAATCTGATCTTTTCCAAATTTTGAGTTTTTCAGTTTTTCTGGCATATTAAATGCAGCACTTTAACAGCATCATCTTTTAGGATTTTAAATAGTTCATCTGGAAATCTATCACCTCCACTAGCCTTATTGTTAACAATGCTTCCTGAGGCCCATTTGACTTCATTGTCCAGGGATGGCTCTAGATCAGTAACTGCATCATTTTGGATATCAGTGATGTTAAGGCCTTTCTTGTATAGTTCTTTTGTATATTCTTGCCACCTTTTAATAATTTTTTCTACTTCTGTTAAGTCCCTACCATTTTTGTCTTTTATCATGCCCATTTTTGCATGAAACATTCCTTGCTGTCTCTAAGTTTGTTGAAAAGATCTCGTCTTTCCCATTCCATGATTTCCTTAAATTTCTGTGCATTACTCTTTTGAGAAAACCTTCTTATCTCTCCTTGCTATTCTCTGAAATTCTGCTTTGAGTTGGATATATCTTTCCCTTTCTCCTTTCCCTTTTGTTTTCCTTCTTTCCTCAGCTTTTGTAAAGCTTCATCCATCAGCCATTTTTACTTTTCTTGTTCCTGGGATGTTTTTTGTTGTCACCTCCTATGTAATATTGTGAACCTCTGTCTGTAGTTCTTTAGGCACTTTATTTACCAGAGCTAATCCCTTAAATCTATTTATCACCTCCACTTCATATTTATAAGGGATGTTATTTAGGTCATACCTATACAGTCTGATGTTTTTCCTGTTTCCTCTTGTTTTAACTGACTGTGGACCTTCTCCACCTTTGGCTACAAAGTATAGTCATATTGATTAATTATTGACCATCTGATGATGTCCATGTGTAGAGTCACCTTTCGGGATGTTGCAAAAGAGTGTTTCCTAGCACCATGGAGTTATCTTGACAAAATTCTATTAGTCTCTGCCCTGCTTCATTGTGTACTCCAAGACCAAACTTACCTGTTATTTCAATTATTTTTTGATTTCCTACTTTAGAATTCCATTCCATTATGAGGAATGTGACATCTTTTTTTCGTTTTATTTCTAGAAGATGGTATAGGCCTTTATAGAATTGAGCAACTTTGTCCTCTTTGGCACCAGTGGTTGGAATTATAGGCTTGTATTATTGTGATGTTGAATGACTTGCCTTGGATTTCAACAGATATCATTCCATCATTTTTGAGATTGTGCCCCAGTACTGTTTTTCATATCCTTTTATTGACTTTGAGGGCTACTCCATTTCTTCTAAGGAATTCTTGCCCACATTATTATATGGAATGATGATCTGAATTAAATTCACCCATTCCCATCCATTCAAGTTCACTGACATCTAGGATATTGATGTTTAATCTTTTTATCTTCTGTCTGACCACATCCAGTTCACCTTGATTCATAGAGTGTACCTTCCTGGTTCCTCTGCAACGTTAATCTTTGTAGCATCAGACTTTCTTTTTGTCACTAGACACAACCACAGCTGAGCTTCCTTTTGGCTTTGGCCCAGCTGCTTCATTCTTTTTAGACTGTTTTTAGTTATCCTCCATTCTTCCACAGTAACATGTTGGACACCTTCTGACCTGAGAGACTCATCTCCCGATGTCATATCTTTTATCATTTTAATATTGTCCATCTTCTTGGTAAAGGGGCTAGCGTGGTTTGCCATTTCCTTTTCCAGTCCATCACCTTTTGTCTGAACTCTCCACTATGACTTGTCTGTCTTGGGTAACCCTGGAATAGTTCATAGTTTCATTGAGCTAAGTAAACCGCTCCACCCAGGCAATAAAGCAGGAAGTCCTGTTGTTTAGAAGGAATGTAATTGATCCCTTATTAAAAAATGGATTTAACCTTGGTTTAGCATTAAGAATTGCTCTCTGATTATTCCATTTCTTCTGCTTCCATTCCTAGGAGGGAAATTACATCACAAAATTTTCTTCTTAGCATCCAAGGAACATACAAGGTGTTTTCTTACAGTCATTTGATGGAAAGTTTAGAATTAATGAACAGTATTTGTTTCTGTATGACTGAAACATTTTAATCCAGTTCTTCAATAATATGCTGAAATAATGATTCTTCAGTGAGTATTTCTTCAGATTAAAGTACATCTTTGTGAAGGGCTTTCTTTATGATGGAAAATTGGCTCTAAAATTATTTTTCTAAAGTATGACAGTACATTGAAGAATACCATAAAGACCACTTTGAAATGAACAGAAAATTTTTAAGATGGGTAGACAGGCTGCAATAGAAACACTGTCTGCTTCTCTGTTATTTTTCTATGATTGTGCCAGGAGTGCCTTTAAAAAGATAACCATGTTAAGTACTGAATCTGTTATTGAACTTTACAAAAGTTAATTTTTTATTTGTTTTAATGATATTGTTCATGAGTAAATAAATAAATATATTTCATATAAGCTTTGGTATACTGGATTTTTTTTCTTTAAATATACATGCAAGGCATCTTTTCCAAGAAATATTTTTTGCCAGCACAATCAAGAAGGATGACTAGGCAAAAATGTATTATTCACAGCAAAATTTTAGGTCAAGGTAATCAATTTCCTCCTGATGCTTAGCAAAATTCCAACCACTTTTCCCCTTGTCAGTGTGTGTGTATTTAGGGATTACAAGGTATTTCTTCATATAAGACTAAACAGAATTTGGGAGGGGGGAGGAATCTAGACCTATGATTCTGTTGATAAAAGGAACTCAGAATGAAGAAATTCTGTTCTCTACCACACTCATCAAATACTGCTTTCCAAAGTCTGTCCTCTACTCTCAAATCTCTCCTCGTTTTTTTCCATCACTGCTAATGCCTTGCCAAGCCCAAACCTGAATTTCTTTCACCGTCCTTCTACTTACATGCTATTGAATTGTGCTGAGTCTACTGCAAATCTATGTTATTTAATCTTCACTGGGCCTTCTTGGCAGTAAGATAATCCTTTTACTTTCCCTAATCGATTCTCTGTTGTCCTCCCTGCAGTCAGTAATAATTTCAAACATTTTTCTTCTTTTCTTAAGATTCTAAGATCACCCCTTCCTTCACCTTCTTAGCAGTAAAACTCACCTCATTGTTGATGGACAAAATAGAAGTCATTGTGAATTCCCTCTGACTCTCAAATAAGATTATGTAATTGTTGTGTTCATCATTGTGTTTGTCCTTTGTTCTTGAAGACGACATCAAGATGATGACGTGACTTGCATGACTTTGATTTGAGTGAGGGAGGGCTGCACAAGGTCACCAACCTCACTTTATTCTCCTGAGCCACCTGGGTCCAGAGGCCTGATATTTGTCAGAATGATTGGAGGTGGCCCAGGATGCAGTATGAAATACATATCTGCATATGTAATACATGCAAATATATGAAATTATTCATAAAACTAAAGTCCTATATAAAAGCTATGTTTATTACTACTTGTAAATCCCTTGATTATCATTTCCCATTTTGTCTTGTTTTACTCCAGTCCCTATTGAAGAGGTAGCCAACAAGTTTTCATGATATTAATCTCTCATGGTTCTCCTACCTAACTATTCCTTCTCAATCTCCTTTGCTATATTATTCATTATTCATATCTCACTCCCAACAGTGGACGTGCCCCAAGATTTTCTCTTGGGCCCTCCATTATTTCTACATTCCCCCCAACACACTGAAACACACACACACACACACACACACACACACACATTCCAGATGGCCTCATTAACTCTCATGGGAGCTAATGTAATCAATCTCTGTATAGGTTACTCCCAGATCTATATATTCACCCCTTGTCTAGCTCCCAAGTTTAACATTTTGAACTAGTTGTGTCATAATAATTTCAAACTTGACATGTCCAAAACAGATCTTATTCTCTTTTGTCCTCAAACCAACCCCTCTTCTTAATCTAAATAAATCCTAGTACTGAGTTGTTTTTGATTACTTGAACAATCCTCTTATCAACAAAAAAATTTCCCACTACTTTTTATTCTCTTTTCAAAAGCAAGTGATAATTGTACAAGTCTACTTCCAGAAAGTGACTTTAACAAACAATGACTAAAATTGTTTCAGTGTGCCAGAAAACTGGTTGGTTGTCCTTTGTTCTCAAAAAAGCACCAAAATGACATCACTATGTTAAAATCAAGTTACAGTGTGACTGTGACTGATCAGACCAGTATGAGCTCAGAATTCTCTACCACAGGTCAGGCACAAATAGTCCATGTGAACAGTTGGGGTGGATTCTCTAAGTTTTCGCATCTGATGTTTCTTTTGAGCTACTTCAATTCTGCTTTGCTCATACAGCACAGCACCTTCCCTGATGAGGGCACGTCACACTGGGTGGTCCTTTGTCAGGGTCTCCCATGTCACACAATCAATTCCAGAGTTCTCAAGAGAGACCTTGAAAGTGTCCTTGTATTGCTTCTTCTGACCACCCTGTGAGCACTGGCCCTGTGTAAGTTCTTCATTAAATAATCTTTTTGGCAAACTTACGTTTAGCATTTGAACACCATGGCCAGCCCATTGGAGTTGCCATCTCTGTAGTAGAGTTTGAATGCTTGGCAGTTTAGTTTGAGAAAAGACCTCAGTGTCTGGTATCTTATCTTGCCAAGTGATCTTCAGAATTTTCCCAGGACAATTCAAATGGAAGCAATGGTATGGCGCTGGCATACTGTCCAGGTTTCACAGGCATACAACAATGAGGTCAGCACAGCAGCTCTATAGTCAGTCTGATACCTCTTCCCTCCCACACTTTCCTTTGGAGCTTCCCAAACAGTGAGCTAGCTCTGGCAATGTGTGCATCAACCTCATTATCAATATGTACATCCCTGAAAAGTGTACTGCCAAGGTAAGTGAACTTATTCATAGTATTCAGAATTTCTCCATTTGGTGTAACTGATGGTTCCACATATGGATGGTGTGGTGCTGGCTAATGAAGCCCCTGTGTTCAGCAAAAATGAGCAGTGTGCCAGAAAACTGAAGAAACACCAAAACACCTGTATTCTCTGTCCTCTGAGCCTTGCACAGGCCTTTCTTGGCATTTTGTGCATGGTCTTTTAATATACTAAAATCTTAGCATTTGAAGGTTTTTATTTTTTGTATTCCTTTTAATAGAGAACAGAAAGTTTAAATACTAAGAGACCAACATGGTAGTCAAGCTATACTTCAATCAAAAGTGCCCCTCAGTTTCCTTAAATAAACTGCTGTTCTAGTTTACTTAATTTAAAGGGCTACCCTCTGGGGGATCTTGACAGTCCCATGCTAAAGACACAATTTCTGGGAATGGAGTGGGACTTTGGGTAAGTAGGTTAGACAGTGGAAAGAACACTAGACCTCGAGTCAAGAAGACCTGAGTTCAAATACTTACTAGCCATATGACCCCGAGCAAGTCACTTAAACTCTCTTAGCTTCAGTTTGTTTATCTGTAAGAAAGAGGTAATATAATGCCTCCCACATAGGTTTGTTGTGAGGAGTAAATGAGATACATAAAGCACTTTGCACAAGTTAGTGATTTCCCCTCAGAGATATTGTAGCCAGACACCAAAGATGAATGAGTTGCTAGCACAATGTACCTTCCACATGTTCCTGCATGAAGACATGAAAATTTAAAACCATGATATTCTCTCTGCTTCTCTGTCTCATATACATGTATGTTTGCATGTATGTATATGTATATATAATGTACCTATACATATATAATGTGGGTATATATATTATATATGTGATACACACACATTTTTTTTCCTGACATCATCATCCAAGGCTTCAACCTAGTCTCAGGAATAAGGAAAAAGTAGGACACATGGTATAACTTCTCCACAAATCTAAGTTGAGTTAAAACATATATTCTATCTAAAGCTGTTTAGGCTGATTCAGATAGAGGGGATCTACATAAGTTCTTAGATTTTTAAACATACTGTGGTGAAATGAAAACTGACTTGAATATGCAGATAGAATCTATATCCTTTCTCTCAGTTGAGTGATTCTGGGTAGGTCACTTCTATTAGCTTCTGTTTCCTCATCTGTAAAATAGTTAGAGGTGGGGATATTATGAGGAAATCAGACTTAAACCAAAATAAATGTATTATTGTCTTTGACCAGCTTCTAAAATAGACTCTGAAAGGAGAGCTGGGTTCATATTCCAGCAGTCCCCTCACGTCCACCTCAAAGAATCCCATGTTTCTTTCAAAGTTCTGTTCAGATGTTTCGTTCTGCACAAGGCCTTCCTGATTCCCTTAGCTATTAGTACCTTTTCCACAACTCCTTCCCACATAATTTGTCCTTTACTTAATATATAGCATATGTACTTATATGTCTCTATAATATTTCCTTTGATAGAATGCAAGATCTATGAAGACTTAATCCTGGGATATGAACCCAGCTCTCCTTCCAGAGTCTATTTTAGAAGCAGGACAAAGACAATAACATTTATTTTGGTTTAAGTCTGATTTTCTCACAGTTATCTCACCCAGCCTGTTATTAGTGCCCATTTTATAGTTGAGGAAACTGAAAGAACTTTTTTGTTGTTGTTGTGCCCTCAACACTCAGCACACACCTGGCACAAAGGTTAGAAAGAGACTTAATAGAGAAATCAATTAAAACAATACCTTCAGGAAAAGTAGCAAATTATAAATAAAAAAAATCAGAATTTAAAGTTTGGGAAAGTGATATAAAGAGGAATTCAATTTAAAATGTCTACAAAATGTATAAACTAGCTGGAATTTAACAATACATATATAAATATAAGTACAACATACTCTTTACAGAAATAAAGACAAATAATTAGAGAGAAATTCATTTTTCATTGCTGGGCTGGGCCAATACAATAAAAGTGGTGATGCTAAAATAGTTTACAGATTTGATGTCATACTAATAAAACTTCCAAGAGATTATATTAACAGACAAAATAATAGCAGAATGAATGTGAAGTGGGAAAGGGTCTAGATTTTCACAGAAAATAATTAGAAAGTGGAAGCAGGAATGAAGTGGGGATAACTATTATAATATTACACTTATAATCTTCAAAACCATTAAACACAGGTTTAAGAAAATAGAAAATTATAGCATTAGAGCAATTAGATAAACAAAATCCAGAGAAAATTTAGCCCAGTAGCCCTGTGTGTGAGAAACACACCACAAATAACTTCAGTAAGTACGCCCTTTTCAATAACAATTTCTGGGAAAACTGGAATGCAGTAAAAAATTAAGATTTAGGTGATCAGTATCACATATCACAATAAATTCCAAATGGATATATAAGAGAACAGAAGAAAGTATCTTTCAGAAGAGATAAACATAAAAATGAAATAATTTAACTACAAAATTTAAAACAAGAAAATAACTAGCAAGAACAAAATGTAGCTACAAAAACTTACTATATAGATGCACGTATATATACATATGTATAGTCTAATTCATAAGATATTATAGAGAATACAAATATGTAAAAGCAAGATCCATTCCCCAGTGGATGAAGTGAGCAAAAGACATGAATAAACAGTTTTTAGAATAATTACAACTACTAACAACCACTTAAAAGATTCCTCTAAAAACATAAGAGAAAGATAAATTATTTTACTTAGTCCATCTCTGCCTTCAAAACACCACAGACAATAAAAAATAGAAATAGCCAATTTTGGCTATTTTTTTCAACCATTATTGAAAACAATTTGAAATTATGTAGGAAATGTCACCAAACTGTCCATATCCTTTGACATAGTCATCCCACCAGCTGGTGGGCATTTAAACTAAGAAGGTCAAAGACAGAAAGAAAAGCACATATATATGCCAACATATCTATATAGCATCACTATTTGTGGTACAAAAAAATTGGAACCAAGTGGGTGTCTGTTGACTGAGGAGTGACTGAACAATATGGAATGTGAATATAAGAGACTGTTACATTTCTTAACAGAATAAAAAATTATATGAAGGATTCAAAAGAACTTTTATGAATTGGTACAGAGTGAAGTTGCTACAATCAAGAGAACAATATACACAACTACAATGATATAATGACACTCAAAGAAAACAATAATAAAGGGTAGAAAAATTCTGATTCACTTCCCAGTTCCAGAAAATAAATGGTGAAATTTATCCTCTCAGATAGTTGGGGAACTCTGGTTAAGGAATGTGATATATGATATATGAACATGATATTATTATGTTCAGGAAATGACTGGTGTAGAAAAAAAGGCATTCAATACAACTGAAAAATAATTGAATAGCAATTGCTTAAGAAAGAGGATAATCCTGACAATTAGGGGATCCCAAAAAGCCTCATGTAAGATGCAGCTGAGCTGAGCCTGGATAGATGCTGGGAATTCTAACAAGCAGAAGCCAGGAGAGGGCATTAGAGAACAGAAGTATAGTCTGTACAAAAAACAGAAGATGTAATGCAGAGCATAAGGAAGATCTGGTTCTGTTTGACTGAAACATACAGCCTATTAAATAAGGAGAGGAAATTTGAAATTTGGAATAAATCTTCAAAAGTTAGCTGGAAACCAAGTTATGAAGAGTTTTGAATGCCACAAAGAAGACTGAATATTTTCTCTAGAGGAAACAAGGAATTGCTGAAACTTCAAGAATGGGATCAAATTGTGCTTTGGACTAATCAAATTGGACTAATCTGGCAATTGTGGAGGATGGATTTGCTCAGAGAGAGACAGGAAAGAAGTCAGTCCAGTTAGGAAGTTGTTGGATTAGCATGTTCCTTTGCACTCTGCATTCGCTTTCCTAATTAAAGTTGGGTGTCAAAATCATTTAGCTGAATAGGCCTTCAGTTTCCCTTACATTTGTAGCTGTTGGTTTTTCACTCTTGTAAAGTGGCTAGTCTTCACACAGCTGAGGCCCAAGAGTTAGCAATCCTCACCATTCCTTTATCTGCCCTCGTGGCTTGCCCTGGGCTCTTTGTTTCGAGATTGCCAGTTTCCTCAAAAGGGAAACTAGGTACCCAGTGTTTCAATTCCAAGGATGAAGGACAAATAAAAAAAATAATACAGCACAGTTAAGTGACTGGAGGGCATCACCAGGTGGACCTTGTGCCCATACCATCATCCTGTCTTCTATCTGTTCCCATCAACCACATCCCCTCACCTTTCCTTCACACACACAAAGACACACCTCTGAAATTTCTTATGACTTCCTTACATCCTGCAACCACTCCAGGTAGCACACCTCATAAGTGGAACTGATGTCAGTTAACTCAGGGGTGTTGGTAGGACTGTGATGTGGATTTATATACTCCCATATTTATATAAAACACAAAAAGGAAATTCCTCTCCTTCCCATTACAGCACTCTTTGTCCATTCATGTTCTTGAAAAAAATTTTTATTTATTTTTATTTTTAATTTTTATTTATTTATTTGTTTGTTTGTTTGTTTATTTATTTATTTAACTTTTAACATTCATTTTAACAAAATTTTGGGTTACAAATTTTCTCCCCTTTTTTCCCCTCCCCCCCACACCAAGCATTCTAATTGCCCCTATGACCAGTCTGCTCTCTCTTCTATCATCCCTCTCTGCCCTTGTCTCCGTCTTCTCTTTTGTCCTGGAGGGCCAGATAACTTTCTATACCCCTTTACCTGTATTTCTTATTTCCTAGTGGCAAGAACAGTACTCAACAGTTGATCCTAACACTTTGAGTTCCAACTTCTTTTCCTCCCTCCCTCCCCACCTCTTCCCTTTGGAAGGCAAGCAATTCAATATAGGCCAAATCTGTGTAGTTTTGCAAATGACTTCCATAATAGTTGTGTTGTATAAGACTAACTATATTTCCCTCCATCCTATCCTGTCCCCCATTACTTCTATTTTCTTTTGATCCTGTCCCTCCCCATGAGTGTTGACCTCATATTGCTCCCTCCTCCCCATGCCCTCCCTTCCATCATCCCCCTCACCCTGCTTATCCCCTTATCCCCCACTTTCCTATTTTGTAAGATAGGTTTTCATACCAAAATGAGTGTGCATTTTATTCCTTCCTTTAGTGGAATGTGATGAGAGTAAACTTCATGTTTTTCTCTCACCTCCCCTCTTTATCCCTCCACTAATTAGTCTTTTGCTTGCCTCTTTTATGAGAGATAATTTGCCCCATTCCATTTCTCCCTTTCTCCTCCCAATATATTTCTCTCACTGCTTGATTTCATTTTTTTAAGATATGATCCCATCCTCTTCAATTCACTTTGTGCATTCTGTCTCTATGTGTGTGTGTGTGTGTGTGCATGTGTGCATGTGTGCATGTGTGTGTGTAATCCCACCCAGTACCCAGATACTGAAAAGTTTCAAGAGTTACAAACATTGTCTTTCCATGTAGGAATGTAAACAGTTCAACTTTAGTAAGTCCCTTATGGCTTCTCTTTGCTGTTCACCTTTTCATGCTTTTCTTCATTCTTGTGTTTGAAAGTCAAATTTTCTTTTCAGCTCTGGTCTTTTCATCAAGAATGCTTGAAAGTCCTCTATTTCATTGAAAGACCTGTTTTTCCCCTGAAGTATTATACTCAGTTTTGCTGGGTAAGTGATTCTTGGTTTTAGTCCTAGTTCCTTTGACTTCTGGAATATCCTATTCCATGCCCTTCGATCCCTTAATGTAGAAGCTGCTAGATCGTGTGTGATCCTGATTGTATTTCCACAATACTTGAATTGTTTCTTTCTAGCTGCTTGAAATATTTTCTCCTTGAGCAGGGAACTCTGGAATTTGGCCACAATGTTCCAAGGAGTTTCGCTTTTTGGATCTCTTTCAGGCGGTGTTCTGTGGATTCCTTGAATATTTATTTTGCTCTCTGGTTCTAGAATCTCAGGGCAGTTTTCCTTGATAATTTCATGAAAGATGATGTCTAGGCTCTTTTTTTGATCATGGCTTTCAGGTAGGCCCATAATTTTTAAATTGTCTCTCCTGGATCTATTTTCCAGGTCAGTTGTTTTTCCAATGAGATATTTCACATTATCTTCCATTTTGTCATTCTTTTGGTTTTGTTTTGTGATTTCTTGGTTTCTCATAAAGTCATTAGCCTCCATCTGTTCCATTCTAATTTTGAAAGAACTATTTTCTTCAGTGAGCTTTTGAATCTCCTTTTCCATTTGTCTAATTCTGCTTTTTAAAGCATTCTTCTCCTCATTGGCTTTTTGAACCTCCTTTGCCAATTGAGTTAGCCTATTTTTCAAGGTGTTATTTTCTTCAGCATTTTTTTGGGTCTCCTTTAGCAGGGTGCTGATCTGCTGTTCATACTTTGCTTGCACGTCTTTTATTGCTCTTTCCAGTTTTTCCTCCAGTCCTCTTAACATAATTTTCAAAATTTTCTGAGCCCTTTTTGAGCTTTTCCATGGTCTGATCCCATTGAGAGGGCTGGGATACAGAAACGCTAACTTCCGTGTCTTTCCCTGATGGTGAGCACTGCTCTTCCTCATCAGAAAGGAGGGGAGGAGAAACCTGTTCACTAAGAAAGTAACCCTCTATAATCTTGGTTTTTTTCCCTTTTCTAGGCATTTTCCCAGCCAGTGACTTGACCTCTGAATATTCTCCTCACACCCACCTTGCCTCCTGATCCTCCCAGCCAGCGCTTGGTGTCTGAGACTCAAATGCTGCTTCCCAGCCTCAGGGCTTTGGGTGGGGGCAGGGCTGCTATTCAGTGTGAGATTAAGTTCAGGTGCTCAGGTGGGGGCAGGGCTGCCTCACAGGCTCAGTTCTCTCAGGGGGTTTATGCAGAGACCTTCAACAATGGATCCAGGCTCCTGCCCACCTGGGGAGCCTCCGTCTGCTCCCGCCTCCACCTCCGCCTCCCGAGGGGGCCCGAGCCATGGGGGCACCCCACTCCCCTCCCGACCCACCAAAGAGACCCCCCCACCGACCCCTGCCACCTGTGGGTGGAGGGACCCACGCGGCTGCTGGAGACCCCATCCCCGAAGCCCGCTCGGAACCGCTCCCCCTGGTGCCAGGGCCGCGGCAGGGCTGGGCCAGGCTCCGCATCCACAGCGCGACGGACCCCCTGTGAGAGGCCTGCAGGTCCCTTCGGAACAGAAATCTCCTTTGCTCCACTGCTCCGCGGGCTGCGCTGCTCCAGAACTCACCGTGAGTTACTTTTTACAGATGTTCTATGGGTTGTGGGTTCGGAGCTATGTGTATGTGTGTCTTTCTACTCTGCCATCTTGGCTCCACCCCAAAATTTTTTATTTTTAATCATCCAGAATCTGCCTCCTCACCCTTCCACCATAAGACTCTCCCCTGCAAATGGAGAACACAAGAAAAGCAAAATCCATTATAAATCAAGCAAAAGTCAATCAGAAACAAATTTCTACTTTGGCTGTGTCAAAAAAAAATATTTTATTTTACATTCTGAGTTCTTCACCTCTTATCAGGAGATGGATGGTATGCTTTATCATTAGTCTTCTGAAATGCTGATTGGTCATCTTTACTCTGACAATAATGTGACACAATCATATTCCATCACATGTGAATACCATAACTTGTTCATCTATCCTCCCCTTTATGGGCATCCTCTCAGATTCTCATTCTTTAGAATTTGTTTTACTTAAGGCTAATCTTTCCTTTATTCTTCCTTTCCTCTAATTCTCCCTCCCCCCTTCCAGTTTTCCTGTTGTGTAAAGTATACTCTGTATCCAATTTCACGTGTATTTAAGTGTGTGTGTGTGTGTGTGTTCTTTCATCTTTTGAGCTGTTTTGATAAAAGTGAGGCTCAAGTGTCATCCTCTCACTCTTACTCCTTTCATCGTTTGATATAATTTTCCCTAACCTTCATTTCCCGTCCCCCACCCCCTCTCCAGCCAATTCCTCTTCCTTCTCTTTCCATTCTTTCCTCAAGATCATCAAGACATAATATACCCACCACCAGGCCTTGTCTAACTGGGCTCCCTTCATGAACCCTGTGATAACAGAATTCAGAAGGGACCCATATATCATCTCCCTATGGTTGAATGTAAACAGTTTATCCTTTTTTAGTCCTTTTATCATTGCTTATTCAATGATAATCTTCACTCCTGCCTTTGAACTTCAAATTTTCTCCATTGGTCTGTTCTTTTCATCAAGAATATTTGGAAGTCCTCTTTCTCAACAAAAAAGGTCCATTTTTATCCTTACAGCATTCATACTCAGTTTTGCTGGGTAAGTTAGACATAAGTACATACTTTTTGCCTTCCAGAAGGAACAGAAGACATCAGTGGGAACCTTTTTTTTAAAGATGTTGAATATCTACAATTCAATAATTGTTTATTGTATGCTAGGCACTGTGCCAGGAACTGGGGTTGCAGTGGAAAAATGAAACAGATCCTGACCTTAAGGATCCTTTCTGTATGTTATGAATCCCTTTGGCAGTCTTGCAAAATCTGTCCTTCCCTCCTTCCTTCCTTCACTCCTTTCCTCCCTCCTTCCTTTTTCCTTCCCTTCCTTCCTTCCTTCCTTCCTTCCTTCCTTCCTTCCTTCCTTCCTTCCTTCCTTCCATATTTCACACAGGCTGGAAGTGCAGTAGCCACTAACCAGCCAACTCTCCCACTGATCAGCACAGAAGCTCCAACCTGCTGTTTCCAACCTGGGCCAATTCTTAGGAGTTCTAAAGAAGGCCAAGCTCCTTAGGAAATTTGGTTCCTCTTTACACCACCCGTCTTGCTGATTCTATTTCTATTACAACATTTCTTGTATACATATTCATTCCTCCACTCACACAGCCACCACTATATTCAGGTTTTCATCACCTCTTACCTAAACAATTACAATAGTTTCTTTTTTAACTGCCAATAAAAGAGTCAAGAAGCATTTATTCATTGCCTACTATATGCTGTTCTACAAACTGAGCAGTATGAATTCGGGTGGGGAGACGCTCAAGGCAGATTGACCCACTAGCAAGCTAGTTCAATAATCCAGGTGTGAGGTGATGAAGACCTACACCAGGTGGCAGCATCAGAGTTGAGAAGTCTCTCCTCTCAAAGTCAATCCTGGTTAAAGAAAGCATTTCCTGAAAGGACCCAATTAACATGTAGCATAGCATGCCCTATCAAAATCCTTTTCAAAAGGTCATGAGGATCAAATACTAGAAAATTATAAGAGGATTGTAGCAATACATTGTGTATCAACATTTTAACACTTTTTTTCTTTGCACTCTTCAGCATCTCTGCTGATGCCCTGAGTAAGAAAGAGAATCTATGAAGCTGGATGCTACAATATATCTATATATTTACATACATATCTATCAATCAATTGATCATAGATAGATATATTTCAAATTAAGAGGATGTATGGGGGGCGGAGCCAAGATGGCAAACTAGAAAGCCACACTTATGCAGGGTCTCCCCACACAACCCATAAAATACCTGTAGAGAGGGACTCTCAACAAATTCTGGAGCAGCAGAAGTGGAGGACAACAGAGTGGAGGAGATTTCCAGCCCATGGTAACCTGCAAGGCCCACAGAAACGCAGGTTGCGCCAGACGTGGAGTGGAGCTCAGCCCAGCCTTGGCCACCCAGCGCAAGGCGACTCTGGGAGGAGGACACCTCAGGGGTGGAATCTTCAGTCTCAGCAGCGGGTCTCAGATCCCTCAAACCATAGGCGCCAAAGGTCAATGACGGGGGTTTATCAGCTGGCCAGGAAGGGAAAAGGGCCTTCCCATTGCTCCAGCAACAGGCAGCAGCCACAGAGACTGCACAGCAGCACGTAGACCACCCCATTGTTGGAGCATAAAATCCCCTGGGGGCACTGAAGAGCTGAGTCTTACCTCAGCCCTGGGTGGAGGCCCTGGGCAAGCTGGTTTTTGTCTCACACTGAATGGTGGCCCTGCCCATCCAGCTTATCTGAAAATCAGCCCCCAGTGCTGACTTGGTGGAACTGGAGGACAGGTGGCTGTGGAGAGGTAATTGCTAAGATTCTGGGCATAAAAATCCCTCTCTGCGTGCAGACAAGTACACACTTGATCATGCCACCTTGGAGGAACTGAGATCTCACAGATTCCCAGAGTATACCCTACTCTTGACAAAGGACCCAAAAGTCAAGTAACTGGTTGGGAAAATGCCCAAAAAAGGGAAAAAACAATAAAAGCATAGAAGGTTACTTTCTGGGTGAACAGATATCTCCTCCCATCTTTTCGAATGAGGAAGAACAATGCTTACCATCAGGGAAAAACATAAAAGTCAAGGCTTCTGTATCCCAAGCATCCAAAATAAATACTCAATGGGCTCAGACCATGGAAGAGCTCAAAAAGGATTTTGAAAATCAAGTTAGAGAGGTGGAGGAAAAACTGGGAAGAGAAATGAGAGAGATGCAAGAAAAGCATGAAAAGCAGGTCAACACCTTGCTAAAGAAAACCCAAAAAAATGCTGAAGAAAATAACACCTTGAAAAATAGGCTAACTCAATTGGCAAAAGAGGTTCAAAAAGCCAATGAGGAGAAGAATGCTTTAAAAAGCAGAATTAATCAAATGGAAAAGGAGGTTCAAAAGCTCACTGAAGAAAATAGTTCTTTCAAAATTAGAATGGAACAGATGGAGGCTAATGACTTTATGAGAAACCAAGAAATCACAAAACAAAACCAAAAGAATGACAAAATGGAAGATAATGTGAAATATCTCATTGGAAAAACAACTGACCTGGAAAATAGATCCAGGAGAGACAATTTAAAAATTATGGGCCTACCTGAAAGCCATGATCAAAAAAAGAGCCTAGACATCATCTTTCATGAAATTATCAAGGAAAACTGCCCTGAGATTCTAGAACCAGAGAGCAAAATAAGTATTCAAGGAATCCACTGATCATCACCTGAAAGATCCAAAAAGCGAAACTCCTTGCAACATTGTGGCCAAATTCCAGAGTTCCCTGCTCAAGGAGAAAATATTTCAAGCAGCTAGAAAGAAACAATTCAAGTATTGTGGAAATACAATCAGGATCACACAAGATCTAGCAGCTTCTACATTAAGGGATCGAAGGGCATGGAATAGGATATTCCAGAAGTCAAAGGAACTAGTATTAAAACCAAGAGTCACCTACCCAGAAAAACTGAGTATAATACTTCAGGGGAAAAAATGGTCTTTCAATGAAATTGGGGACTTTCAAGCATTCTTGATGAAAAGACCAGAGCTGAAAAGAAAATTTGACTTTCTAACACAAGAATGAAGAGAAGCATGAAAAGGTAAACAGCAAAGAGAAGTCATAAGGGACTTACTAAAACTGAACTGTTTACATTCCTACATGGAAAGAAAATATTTGTAACTCTTGAAATTTTTCAGTATCTGGGTAGTTGGTGGGATTACACACACACACACACACACACACACACACACAGCACAGAGTGAACTGAATAGGATGGGATCATATCTTAAAAAATGAAATTAAGTGGTGAGAGAGAAATATATTGGGAGGAGAAAGGGAGAAATGGAATGGGGCAAATTATCTCTCATAAAAGAGGCAAGCAAAAGACTTTTCAGTGGAGGGAAAAAGAGGGGAGGTGAGAGAAAAACATGAAGCTTACTCTCATCAAATTCGACTAAAGGAAGGAATAAAATGCACACTCATTTTGGTATGAAAACCTATCTTACAATACAGAAAAGTGGGGGAGAAGGGGATAAGCAGGGTGGGGGGAAGGATGGAAGGGAGGGCAATGGGAGGAGCGAGCAATTTGAAGTCAACACTCTTGGGGAGGGACAGGGTCAAAAGAGATAATAGAAGCAATGGAGGGCAGGATAGGATGGAGGGAAATGTAGTTAGTCTTACACAACACGACTATTATGAAAGTCATTTGCAAAACTTCACAGATATGGCCTATATTGAATTGCTTGCCTTCCCAAAGGGAATGGGTGGGGAGGGAGGGATGAAGAGAAGTTGGAACTCAAGGTTTTAGGAACAACTGTTGAGTATTGTTCTTGCTACTAGGAAATAAGTAATACAGGTAATGCGGTATAGAAAGTTATCTGGCCCTACAGGACAAAAGAGAAGATGGGGACAAGAGAAGGGAGGGATGTTAGATGAGAGGGCAGTGATAGGGGCAATTAGAATGCTCAGTGTTTTGGGGAGGGGAGAAATGGGGAGAAAATTGGGAACCCAAAATTTTGTGAAAATGAATGTTAAAAGTTAAATAAAGAAATTTTAAAAAAGAGGATGGATGAAGTAGAAGGAAATATTTTAAATCATTCCTTAATCTGGGCTGGGAAAAATAAATAAATGAGAAGGAAATAAGACAGAAAAACTATATAGGCTGTTTAATCATATTAAAAATCTCATTTTAGTTAAATTGAAAATATTAAGAAATAATATATTCTTGAGACTAAAACCCATTGTAGGCTTTCCCTTTATTTATGTGAATAATACAAAAGATAAATTAATTAAATGAATCTCCCATCTTGTTTAGATCCTCTGAAGTGACTGGCTACGCTGATACTTACTCAATGGGAGTGTCCTCTTCTGTTATTCAGAAAGGGTTATGACACTGATGACTGGGAGGAGGCCCTTTCAGCGTTTGAGAAGAATAATATGAAAATGACTCATTTGTTGAACTCTTTATGGTTTATAAAGAGCCATTCCAGTGAAATACAATCATGATAATAGACTTAGAAGGAACTTCTGAAGCCATCTAGCCCAACCCCTTCATGAATTCTGTCCATAATTTCCACCAACTGGAAGTCAGTCAGCTTCCAACGACCTTCAGTGACAGAGGAAAACACTACCTCTCAAGCCCATTCAGCCCTTGGAGAGCTCTAATTGTTAGGAAGTCGGTTTTTAAAGCCCTTCATATTCCTACTCAAATTTGCCTTTCCAGGCTTATTTCATATTATTCCCTTTAACCCACTTTCATTGCTCATCTTCATTTAGAAAAGGACCACTGTGAAGTCTTCACTTACTCATGAATCAGATTTAAGTTAGGTAGAGTTGTACAAAGTCATCAGCCTCTCTCTTTCAGAATCATCAAAATTCAGTGACTGGCAATGTCCCAGGAGGCAGTGGATGACCTTCGCTTCTTTGATGTCTCACCAAGCTCTAAGTGCTCTACAGCATTGACTTCTGCTCCCTTCATGGCAATTGGAACAAACTGTTCTCATCTGCTCATTCCACTGGGGAAGTCTTCGCCTACTTGGAGAAGACATCCCCCTAAATCACCAATGTGTTTGAGGCCTGTTGGTTACCCTCACCTACTTTAGCTAATCTTGTGAGATGGTTTTACCAGGCTGTGGCCACTGTTCAAGCTATAGCTTCTTGGAGCCACATCTGAGAATTGAGTGACAGATAGACACTAAAGGTGGATGAGCAAGTCCTAAAAAGGGCTCGGCCCTCACACCAGAGGTGCTAGTCCTCCTTGAACACCCATTATCTTTTCAGCTCTGGTCTTTTCATTAAGAATGCTTGAAAGAGCTCTATTTCATTGAGAGACCAATTTTTCCCCTGAAATATTATACTCAGTTTTGCTGGGTAGGTGACTCTTGGTTTTAGTCCTAGTTCCTTTGACTTCTGGAATATCCTCTTCCATGCCCTTTGATTCCTTAATGTAGAAGCTGCCAGATCTTGTGTTATCCTGATTGTATTTCCACAATACTTGAATTGTTTCTTTCTAGCTGCTTGAAATATTTTCTCCTTGACCTGGGAACTCTGGAATTTGGCCACAATGTCCCAAGGAGTTTCGCTTTTTGGATCTCTTTCAGGTGGTAATCAGTGGATTCCTTGAATACTTATTTTGCCCTGTGGTTCTAGAATCTCAGGGCAGTTTTCCTTGATAATTTCATGAAAGATGATGTCTAGGCTCTTTTTTTGATCATGGCTTTCAGGTAGGCCCATAATTTTTAAATTGTCTCTCCTGGATCTATTTTCCAGGTCAGTTGTTTTTCCAATGAGATATTTCACATTATCTTCCATTTTGTCATTCTTTTGGTTTTGTTTTGTGATTTCTTGGTTTCTCATAAAGTCATTAGCCTCCATCTGTTCCATTCTAATTTTGAAAGAACTATTTTCTTCAGTGAGCTTTTGAATCTCCTTTTCCATATGATTAATTCTGCTTTTTAAAGCATTCTTCTCCTCATTGGCTTTTTGAACCTCCTTTGCCAATTGAGTTAGCCTATTTTTCAAGGTGTTATTTTCTTCAGCATTTTTTTGGGTCTCCTTTAGCAGGGTGTTTATTTGTTTTTCATACTTTGCTTGCATGTCTCTCATTTCTCTTCCCAGTTTTTCCTCCACCTCTTTAACTTGATTTTCAAAATTCTTTTTGAGCTCTTCCATGGCCTGAGCCCATTGAGTGGGCTGGGATACAGAAGCCTTGACTTCTGTGTCTTTCCCTGATGGTAAGCGTTGTTCTTCCTCATCAGAAAGGAAGGAAGGAAATACCTGTTCACCAAGAAAGTAACCTTTTATAGTCTTATTTTTTTTCCCTTTTCTGGGCATTTTCCCAGCCAGTGACTTGACTTCTGAGTATTCTCTTCACATCCACTTGGTCTCCAGATCCTCCCAGCCAGAGCTTGGGGTCTGAGATTCAAATGCTGCTTCCCAGCCTCAGGGCTTCGGCAGGGGCAGGGCTGCTATTCAGTGTGAGATTAAGTTCAGCTGCCTGGGTGGGGGCAGGGCCGTCTCTTGGGCTCAGTTCACTCAGGGGGTTTATGCAGAGACCTTCAACAATGGATCCAGGCTACTGCCTGCTTGGGGAGCCCCAGTCTGCTCCTGCCTCTGATGCTGCCTCCCGAGGGGTGGGGGTATCCCACTCTCCTCTCGACCTGCCAAAGAGACCCTCTCACCGACCCTTGTCACCTGTGGGTGGAGGGACCCACGCGGCTGCTGGAGATTCCGTCCCTGAAGCCCGCTTAGATCTGCTCCTCTTGGTGCCGTGCGGCCAAGGCAAAGCTGGGCTCGGCTCTGGGTCCGCAGCATGAAGGATCTTTTGCGAGAGGTTTGCAGGCTCTCTGGAACAGAAATCTTGTGTGCTCCGTCGTTCTGTGGCTTCTTCTGCTCCATAATTTGTTGTGAGTTTTTTTTTTTTTGCAGATATTTTACAGGTTGTGGGTTCGGAGCTAGCGTATGTGTGTCTTTCTACTCCGCCATCTTGGCTCCGCCCCTTGAACGCCCATTATCATGTCACACACTTGCTCAAAAAGCTTGAGGACTCCCTGTTACATTCAGGATAAAATACAAATTCCTGTGTGTATTTAAAACTCTTTACAATCTGACTCTGACCTAGCTTTATAGATGGATTTCGTATCACTCCATTTCACTCTATATTCCAGTCAAACTGGTCTCCTTGTTGTTTGTCATACACATCTCTCCTGTTTCTTTGCCTTGGCACAAGCTGCCTCCTACCTAATGTCTTGAATTCACTTCCACCTCATCTCTACCTCTTGAAATCCATAACTCAGTATGGAAATATTTTTACACAATTGCACATATATAACCTATATCAAATTGATTCCTGTCTTAGGGAGGGAGGAAATGAGGGAGAAAAGAAGAAAATTTAGAACTCAAATTTTTTTTAAATGAATGTTAAATTTTGTCTTTACATGTAATTGGAAAAAATAAAATACTATTTAAAAAAAGAAATCTGTAACTCCCTTTAAAGATCAAATCAACTGTCATGTCCCTCTATGAAGGCTTTACCCATGGCTGTTAGTACTATTACCTCCTGACAAAGTCTCAGATTCTTTCTAGGACCTTGGGCAAGCTACTCAACCTCTACTTGCTCCAGCCTCCTCAGCAGTAAATAAATTATCAATAAAATGGGAATAATAATAGCACCTGCCTTCCAGTGTTGTGAAAATAAGCTGAGATTGACGTGGACAGAAATAGTGCCCTAAGATTTAAAAGTAGTATTAAGGATTGACTTTGTGAAGTCCCTGGTTTATTTTCTGACCTGAAGGTGCCCTAATGTCTCCCTTTACCATAAGACTCCCCCCTTATTCTGGATCATGGAATTCCTTGTCCCCACTTCATCCGGGGAATGAGATTTCCATATCTTGTGTCATTCGTAGTCCTCACCCTGTTCCTTTATCTTGCAAGACTTACCCTAGATCTCCAACCCCCACAAGGAACCCTAAAATCATCCTATATAAGTTTGACCTTTTTCCTATATCATTGCCTTTGTTTAGTTCCTTGCTAAATCTCAGGCCCACTGCTTTTGTGTCAATAAAACTCCCAATGGGTACAAAGAAGGTCTAAGTGAATTCATTCACATTTTGAACCAGCTCTAGCATATCTCTCTTCAACAAGATTATACATGTAAAGTGCTTCTATAGTGGAAACTGGCCTATTATTCTCTGCTGTCCAAACTCAGAATTCCATCTCCCACCTACAAGTGTCTCAAGTTGTCCCCCATGCCAGAAATCACTCTTTTCAAATTTTTATAACAGTCTTGGTAGAGCTAGATGGCACAGTGGATGGTGTGCCAGGCCTGAAGTCAGGAATACCTGAGTCCAAATTGGACCTCAAACAATTGCTAGCTGTGTGACCCTGTGCACTCCCTTAACTGTTTGTCTTAGTTTTCTAATCTGTAAAATGAGCTAGAGAAGGAAATGGCAAAACATCTTGAGTATCTTTTCCAAGAAAACTCCAAATGAGGTCACAGAGAGTCAGACTTAACTAAAAAAATGACTGACAATTTGAAAAGGCTACAAGCTAAGACCAAAGTGGAGGGAGTGATAGTGCACTCAATGCATCCTCTGAAGCTGAGATTCAACAAGTATGGATCAATTCTCTGCTGCCTGTGCTAATTTTGGTCTAATAATTAACACCAGGTGCTCCATCAGCCACCACCACACCATCCATATGTGGAACCATCAGTTACAACAATTGGAGAAGTTTTGAATGCTATGGAAAAGTTCACTTACCTTGGTAGTGTACTTTCCAGAGATGTACACATTGACAATGAGGTTAGTGCATGCATTGCCAGAGCTAGCTCAGTGTTTGGGAGAGAAGAAGTATTAGACTGACTACCAAACTGAAAGCCTACAGAGCCATTGTGCTGACATCATTGTTATATGCTTATGAAACATGGACAGTCTACCAGCGCCATGCTAGGAAACTGAATCGTTTCCATCTGAACTATCTTAGGAAGATTCTGATGATCACCTGGCAGGTTAAGGTAACAGACACTGAAGTCCTTGCTCGAACTGAACTGCCAAGCATTCAAACTATACATCAGAGAGCAATTCTGATGGGCTGGCCACATTGTTCAAATGCAAAATGTGCGCTTGCCAAAAAGACTATTTTATGGAGAACTTACATGGGGCAGGCGATCACATGGTGGTCAGGAGAAGCAATATAAGGACACTCTCAAGGTCTCTCTCAAGAACTTTGGATTTGACTGTGCAACATGGAAGACACTGGCACAGGACTGCTCAGCCTGGTGTGCCCACATCAGAAAGGGTGCTGTGCTCTTTGAGCAAAGTTGAATTGAGACAGCACAAAGTAAACGCAGGACATGCAAATTTGGGATATCCACCCTAAATATTCACACGGACTATCTGTGCCCAACCTGTGGTAGAGCATTCCAAGCTTGTATTGGTCTGATTAGCCACAGTGGGACACACTGAAATTTCACTTTATCATGGTGATGTCATTTTGGTACTCTTTGAAGAGGAAGGACAACAACCAACCAATCATATATTAAACTGTTTATATGTTGTATCCTAGCCACACTCCTCCCGCCCCTATTCCTGAACAAATAGAAAGCAAATTTATTGATGTTGGAGATTGTTTTCTGTTTGGTTTTTGTATCTGCACTAGCACAGTGCCTCACACAAAGTAGGCTCTTAAAAAAATACTGATCAGATTACACCACCACCCACATGCTCTTTAATCCAGTGATTGGTCTCCTTGCCCTTCCTCTAATAAGACACTCCATCTCTAGACTGGGCATTTTTACTGGCTGTCCTTATTCCTGGAATGCTATGTCTCCTCATCTCTGACTCCTGGCTTCTCTGACTTCCTTCAAGTCCCAGCTAAAATGCAGCATTTCACAATATCCCTCTTAATTCTAATGCCTTCCCTTTCTTATGTCTTGTCCATTCTGTAAATAATTTCTTTGTACATGAGTGTTCACGTATTGTCTCCCCGCCTTTAGATTGTGAGCTCCTTGAGAGCAAGGACTGTCTTTCATTTGTCTGCATTCTCAGCACTCAGCCCAGTGCCTGACACACTGGTAGGCACTTAATAAATGCTTGTTCCCTTCATTTCCCTTTCCTCCTAACCTTCATACCGTTGTCCTTAGCTCTGTTCTGTCCTCCTCTTTCCCTGCTCACCAGTCCATGGGCACCATTACTACCTCTTGCCCTAGGTACAAAAATGTCTAGTAGTGACTCCGTAGGTAGGAAAGAGGAGGGAAAGTCTTTAGTTCTGTTGAATTTGACTTTTAACTTTTGCATCTCAGAAAACACAAATGGAATTTATTTTTGAATTTGTGATTATTACTAGTCATACTAGCTAGTAATCACTGAACCTAGCAAGATAAAAGTTAAAGTATTCTCTTTGGCATTTCAAACTCTTTGTGACTGGCCTCTTCCTGTCTTTCCAGTCTTACGCTGATCAGACCCCTCCCATACAATCTACAATCTGACTATACAGGTCTACTTGTGGTTCTTCAAACATGACAGTGCATGTACTCCATCTCCGTGCCTTTGCACCGGCTGTTCGCTATTGCTGGAGTGCTCTCCATCTTCACTTGTTCCATATAATTTTCCTGACCTCTTTCAAAACTCATCTCAAATCCTACCTTTCTTCAAAAGGCCCTTCCTAGTTCCCTTCAGCCCCAACTCTCAGCCATCTCTGAGACTACTTTCCATTTTCTGTATGTATCTTGTATATACTGACTTATTTCCATGTTTTCTCCTTCATTGGCTTATGAGCTCCTTTAGGGTGGGGATTGGTTTTGTCTTTCTTTGTACACTTAGAGCCTAATTTGCAGAGTTCCTGAAACATAGTCAGCTGTTATTTTTTAAAAGATACTTATTGACTGATCATCCAAAAAAAGTAGTAATATAACAACTGACGTTTTGTAGCAGTTTTTGAGTCTGATCACAGGAATGAATTAAAAAGCAACATAAAACATTTTGTTATAAAACCTTAAAGCTAGGAAGATCTCAGAGGCCATCTAGTCTTAGTTAACCTCAAACTATATTTTAACATATTATTTTCTTCCTTATTCAAGATTCCTATAACTGTTACTTCAGATTGACTTGGGAGAGAGAGATGTCAGATGTCACAGAAAGTGGTGTGATACACTATATCAAATATTTCTCCGAGCTAGAAAATGCTTAGATATAATAATAGCAACTAAGATTTATGTAGCACTTCAAAGTTTGCAGACTTTACATGTTATCTCGTTCGATCCTCACTACAACCCTGTAAGGCAGATGCTATTATTATCCATATTTTACAGATGAGGAAACTGAGGCAGACAGGTTAAAAAGTGACTTGCACATCTAGTAAGCATCTGAGATTGGATTCAAACTCAGGTCATCTTGACTCCAAGTCCAGTCCTGTGCCACCTAACTGTAGTATATATAGAAAAATGGAAAATTATATAAAATTGTTTCCAATAAACTTCTGCCTAAAATCTAAAGTATAGTATTAGTATGTTTTTCTTCAACAAAGTAAAAACAAGAAAATTAGGATAGAAGCAAGAGCATTAGAGTGAGGGCTGATAAAAAAAATTCATTGGAGAAAAGAAGGACAAAATTTGCATAAGTTAAACTGAATATGATGACTGACTTAAACTAAAAGGAGAAACTATCACAGGTCCTTTGACTCCAAAATTAAGACATCTTAATTTCAATATGTCTAAAATAGAACTCACTCTCTTTTCTCCAAGACTCATTCCTCTTAATAATTTTCCTATTACTCCAGTCACTCAAGCTTGAAACTTGAGTCAGCCTTGACTGCTCACTCTTCCACACTCTGCATATACCAAGTTTCCAATTCTTATCAAGTCTGCCTTCGCAATACTTTTTACATCAGTCCTTTTCTTTCCACTAACAATATCATTTGCCATCTTAGTTCATGCATTCCTTATCTCCCACTTCAACTATTCCAATAGTTGACACCCTTCCCTAATGGTCTCCTTACCCTTTAGTCTCTCTCTTCCTCAAGCTAGTCTTCACACAAGTGACAAAGTAATATTCCTAAAGCACAGGGTTGACCATCCTGCTCAGTAACACACACACGCGTGTACACACACACACACACATGCGCACACACACACACACACACACACACTCATCAAAGACTGGCAAGACAAATGTTTTCCCTCGGGGAATCTTACCTGTAACTACAATTATGATAGGTTGTCTTCTTTGAAAGCATGAATTAAATTAATGAAAAAGCATGTATCATATAGCAAGTACTGGGGGAAAAAAAGCTATAGTCTAGCTCTCAAGGAGCTCACACTCAAAGAGTAAGTTCAGCTATGGAGTTGACAAAAAAGTGCAGAGTTCTAAAGATACCATGGAGGAGCAAGATAGCAAGGCCCTGATGTCCTTAAGTTACACCAGTAGTTCAGATGATAAGTCCAGGATGTACAGTATGGAAGCAGGTAAGACTTGGAGGACCTTAGGTGGAAGTGATAGTTCTCTGTCTTTGTCCATTCTGCTATCAAACTGATCTTCCTAAAGGGAGAGTCTATGTCACCCCTCTATTCAATAAACATCAGCGGTTCCTCATACTTCCAGGATCAAAATATAAATTCTCTTTAATGAAGGACTTTTAAAGCCCTTCCTAACTTGGGTCCTTTCTACCTTTCTAGTTCTCTTGCACCTTACACCTTACTCCTTTCCCTGTACTCTGGAATGCAGTGACACTTGGCCTTCTGACCATTCCTCACTCAGGACACTCCATCTCCCAACTCAGAATATTACTCACTGATCCCTACACCCCCCAACTCTCTCCTTCCTCATCTCTGTCTCCTGGTTTCTCTGGCTTCCTCCAAGTCTTAGCTAAAGGTCCCCTTCCTGCAAGAAATCTTTCCCATGACAACTTAATTAGTACCTTTCTTCTGAGAATACTCCTAATTTATCCTATGTCTTGTTCGTATGAAATTGTTTGCATGTTCTTTTCCCGTTAGACTGTGAGCAACTTGAGGACAGGTGCTGTCTTTTGTCTTTTGTGCTATCGTTGGCAAGGTGCCTTAATAATACACAAGTCACTTAATCAGTGTTTGTTGACTAATGAACTGACCTCCTGCTTTGGACTCAAGTGTGTCAGAAGACTTAGTCCTAGTCTCAATCTCATACTATTATTGACACATTTGCTGAGGGACAATGGGAAAATCACTTAACTTCTCTTGACCTTTATTGTTCATGTTCCTTATTAATAAAATAGATGTAATGATGTCCATACAATCTGTCTCACAGACAGATCAAATGAAGTTATATATCTATATCTATACACATATAAAATGCTCTGTAAGTAATAAAACTGAATGTCAGTGATTATTTTCACTATATATATTTGTAGAGTCTGCTGGTGTCATTAGATTCAACATAATTTAGTGGAAAGAGCTCTGGACTTAGAGAGCCTAGATTGTTTTATTGAAGAATCAAGGATTGGCATTCACTCTAAGATCCTAATGTTATAGTTTACAATGACCTGTATTGAACCAAATAGCTCAGATTCCCAAAGTCTCCCCAGATCTGAATCTCAGCTGGTTTTGTTTCCAAGGAATGGGGAGCATGTAGCCAGATAGCAGTTCAGCTGACCCCTCTTACTTCAGTACATTCTTTCCCTATGATCTCCCAGAGGTCTAGTGAGTCCTTATACTCTGGAAAGAACAAGGAAATTCAAGACAAATTGGAACAACTTAATATCTTCTGACCTCAAACTTTGCTCTTTTTTTAAAGAAATAATTTTTTAAACTCAATCAACATTTTAAAGTGCCTATATGTCTAAAGTGCCTTATATGTGAGGCATTGTGCCAAGTACCGAGGATACAAAAATAAGCAAATGGAAGTCCTTGCCTTCAGAGAACTTGCAATTTGATGGGGGAGACAACATGCAAACAAATAGATTGCAAAGCAAGTTGCCTGGGGATAAATAAGAAATGGTTAATATAGGGAAGGCACCAAAGAGGGAAAAGGGGATCCAAACACTGTTCTACAGTTATCCCTTCCACACTGTGACTTTTCTCATTGCAGTTTCAACATATCCCGGATTGGTGTAAGAAATTAAATGAGAATTTTTTGGGAGTTTTGTGTAAGCCTCTTATGATACTCAAAGGTCAGCAGACAATACAAAAAAAGTTTAGAAACTCTGAAATGTGCAAAATATATGTACAGTATTGTATTCAACCCAGATTTTACAATAAGGTACTGTAAACACTCCATAAACGAAAAAGAAAGAAATTCACACTTCTTATCTGGTACAAAGGCAGGGCCAAAAAATTCATATGGATTTTCCAGACCATGGGAGAGTCATACCTCTAAATTGCCCTCCACTCCATCCTCATGTGAAAGGGATAACTGTGCTTTCTTAGCCATCTGTTCTGTTCTGAATTTGATGTGGATCTTAAGCTAGGAAACATCACATGATGACTAGCAGTCAGTCAGGGAGATTAGGTCCAAGTCCTAGGCTCTGCTAATTGTAAGCCCTTTAACTTTGCAGAAGTCAATCTCATCTCTCTGAGATTCATCTGCAAAATAGGATGGAGGAGGCTCACAGGAGATGATTTTTAATGATTCAATTAATCAGCATGTGTTTATTGACCTCTATGTGCCAGGCAGAGTACTGGAATTCTGTGATTCCTTCCAGTTCTGACGTTCTATCAATCTGTGAAATGCTTTGGACTCCTAAATAAACAAAATTTATTTTCTAAACTCTGTAGATAACTCCATTGTGTGAATGTCAGATTATGAAGGATAAGTCAAGATTCTGCTAGAATTAATAGAAAAATCAGAACTGAAGTGCCCTCTGCCCCTGACAAATACTTCTATAATACTACCATTGGCTCAATGGGTGGTGCCAGTAAGGATAGGTGCTGCACTGGTATGTGTAAAAGAATATGGTTCCTAAATGACTAGGAGAACTCGAAGTCACCATGCTGATTATTTGTGTGCATAAAGAAGGAATTTCTTCAGATGGCTGGAGGACTTTGAGAGAGGTGTCTATGAGAGGCAAGCTTGGACTGTATAATGATTCCTGCTAAGTCCTCTGAGCCTCAGACATGCAGGGAGCTGGGCTCCAATATGTACTTTGACTTCTCATGCTTACCACCCTAGAAATTGCTTAGACTTGGTAAGAGACATACTATGCAGGTATGGCCAGACAAGTCTATGATAATGCTGATGGTCAACCCTTAGCATCTACTAACTCAGGCATTGCATCAGAGATACAAGGGAATGAGATCGATCTAACCGACTGGTCCCTAGACTAGCTTAGACTTGACTAACAGACTGCTCACTAATGACACACACATATCCAGGCAACAGTTCTAGAGACTGCTCATTTGAACCGCACCCTGCATATGATTGCTTATGTTTATTGCTGTACTTGCTAATTACTTCATGTTTGAGTCTGTTTATTATTTCCGCTGTTATGCTCATACTACAATAATGTCTGCTAAATGCTTTGCTCATTGTTTTTTGCATACATAATTAATGCTTATAGTTAAGCTGCACTTTTTACATATGAGGCTTTTGATTGTTATTGTCCCAACTCACTTTGCTTTATTTTAGCTTTTTTTTTTTTTTAAATGATTGATTGCTGTATACTATGGATAAGCATGTAGGAAGTAGCAGATAGGTGGTTCAGGGGATAGAGCACTGGGCCTGGAGTCAGGAAGACAGGTTCAAATCCAGTCTCAGACACTTACTAGCTACATGACCCTGGGCAAGTCATTTAACCTCTGTTTACTTTAATCAACTGGAGAAGGAAATGGCAAGTCACTCCAGTATCTTTAGGAAGAAACACTCACCACTGACTATGGTTCATAGGGTCATGAAGAGTCAGACACGACTGAACAACAACATGGATAAGCTTATGGATATGAACTGGGTACAAATATCTATATTGGACTACAAAACTTGAGCATTTTGTCACGAAGTTCCCTGTCAGGTGATGCTTTGAATATTTCTTATATATGTTGTTAATGCTCATTTATTTTCTTTTGTTTTCTAAAGGTGGTGTGGTAGATTGAGCACCAGACCTGGGTTCAGTAAGAACTATATTTAAATCTGGCCTCAGACACTAGTCAGATCGTTCTAGGCAAGTCTCTTAATCTCAGTTTCCTTGATTGTAAAATGAGGGATAATTACACCTACCTCTCAGTTTTGTTGTGGGGCCTTGCATAATAAATGTGTGTTTCCTTTTATTTTTCCAATTTTAATGATTTCATAGGTTAGTTAACTCAGTGCCAGGAAAATCAATTTTGTTCTTTTAAAGTGCTGGAGTTGGTGTTTATGCTATATAGATACAGGTTTCAAGTTTACCTATGATTTGCATGGGGGTACAAAAAGTTCTTGTTCAGGAGTGGAATGTCGCAACACCGTGCCCAAACTGATTGATGGATGGTACCCTCAAGGACAGCTCTGTGACTGTACTATATGGAGTCTGTATAAAGGGACATGATATGACTCAGGGGGAGAACATTGAATCATGAGGCTTCATTAATGCAAGAGCACAAAAGGAGTTTCTTAAGATGGTCAGAGGACTTTGAAAGAGCTGGCCAGAGGCTAGCGCAGACTTTGAAATGGCTGCTCAGAGCTCTTGGAACCACAGATGCATGGGGAACCTAGGCCCCAGCATGTTCTTTAACTCCTCGGTTTGCAATCCTAGAGATTGATAGGATGGAACTGCCCTTAGTGAAATCTTGCCTCTCCTTAGAATTCTAATCTCCATCCCAAAGAGCTCATTTATTCTTGTGTAATTTTTTGCCTACTCTAATCTGTATAACTTCAACAATTTCTGAGTTTTTTTCCTGCTTTCTTTGAAAAATAGTTTTACTAGCTGCTTTTGAGGGTCTTTTGTTTAACATTTAATGAGAGGAAACTAAGCTGGCAATAATATTACCTTCCTCTAGAGAGGGAAAGTGGCACTGAACCTTAGTCACCGACCCCCCTCCCATCCTACCCTTTGACTATCAATATTTGAGGTGCAGTGGATAGATAGACTTCTAGCTCCAAACCACTCTTGGAAGTACTCAAGGAAAGGAATGAACACTTCACTATAGCTCTCCTCCTGTTCCCCATAAAGGCAGAAATTACAGTTTCCTTTGAAAAGGAATATACTAGCTTCCAGATCCGATGTTTATTCATCCAACATGTAAGTTGAGCCTGTCTTTTACAGTTAAATAGATTTCTTCTGAGCATCCTGTTAACTTTAAATCCTATGAAAAAGATGTAGTGGTGTTGTAGTACAAAATACTCTGGATTTCGAATCAGGAATCTTTAATTTAAATTCTTCCTGTGCCACTTACCATATTATAAACAAAGCTATAATATATATATATATATATATAAAATATATATACATATATATATACACACATACATACATACATACCCACACATATATAGACACAAATAAAATATGTCCTGTGCATGTGCACATACACATGCGTACAACATAAACACACACACACACACACACACACACACTTTAGGGGCAGCTAGGTGGGGTAGTGGATAGTGTACTAGGCTTGGAGCCAGGAAAATCTGAGTTCAAATCTGGCCTCAGACACTTAGTAACTGTGTGACACTGCGCAAGTCAATTAACCCTTTTTTGCCTCAGTTCCTCATCTGTAGAATGGGGATGGTGGGGTATAGGCTCTGGAAACCCTCTTGAACTCTCTTTGAATCTTCCCACTTGATCTGGCATTTGCCTGAGGCCATAAGCCTTTCATTATCACAATGCCCAAATTTCTGTTACCTCCCAATTTCCTTCAGCTACTTCCCACACTTGAGCCAATTAAAATGCCATTCTCCAGACTCCTGGCCACTCCCATCTACATTCTCCCTAGATTCAGTCTCTAGTCACCCCCAAGGTACTGGTCATTCCTGGCAAGATTATCCCTAGATTTGACCTCTAGTCATCCCAGGCTACTGACCACTCCCATCAAGACCATCCCTGGATCCCCCAGACTACTTGCCCACTCCTGGATTCTTTCCTCAGTCTTTCTGTATATAAGATTCATCTTGTTTCCATAAAAGTGCTCTGCTTCTATCTAACCTGCTTACATTAGCATTACAAAGATTCAAGGTTCAGTTTGGCCTGTTACATTAGCCATACAAATGCTCAGATTCCTTAAGAGTCTACCTGATCTTTAATAAACTATTTTTACTTTGACTGAAAGAAGGCTTGGACCGAATTCATTTAGGCAGGACCCAGTGTGTTGCTGTTTTGGGTCCCAGCACTCCTAAACCTCAACAGGGACATACAGGAAAAGGAAATGGCAAACTACTAAATGCTTTTGCCAAGAAAACCCCATGGACAAAGGTTCATGACAGGGATGGGGAACCTATGACTTTGAGGCCACATGTGACCTTCTAAGTCTTTGGGAGCAGCCTTTTGACTGAGTCCAAGTTTTATAGAACAAATCCTTTTATTAAGGGGATTTGTTCTGTGAAGTTTCAAAGGGCCACACCTGAGGACCTAGGGGGCCTTAAATGAGAATCTGATAAGACCTTATCCTAAAAGGGTTGTATCCTGGGCCATCTCCAGTTGTCCTGATGAATATCTGGCCACTGGACCCAGATGGCTCTAGAGGAGAAGTGAGACTGGTGACCTTACACAGTCCTCCCTCACTCAAGTCAAAGTCAACTGCAAGCCATGTCATCATCTTGATGTCATGGTCCTCTGAGAACAAAGGACAAACAAGCATCTAGAAGGGAAGTGAAAGTTCTGTCTGTTCTGGTCAGCACATATTTGAGGTACTGTTCAGTTTAGGGAAGTATCTTTTAGAAAGGACAGTGACAACCTACAAAAACATCCACAGAAGAGGGACCAGGCTTTGAGATCACACTGTATAAAGAAAGGTTGAAAGAACTGACAATGTTTAGCTCTGAGAGGCTGAGGAATGGGCATACATCATATATCACATGACTAATAAACTAGTTGAAGATTAGAATCTATGTATTTTAAAGACTTTTGTACTGTAACATCAAAATATATTTCTAATTGAATCTGAATAAAATTAACATTTCATTTAGTCAAATTCCAGCAATTCCCCATTCCAATAAAATTATAAATCTGGACAAAAACAAAACAAAAACCCAACAATAGTTCCGAAGCAAAATGCAAAATTCAGCCTTAAAGTGCTACATAAATGGGAGCCATGATCTAGTCCAGCTTAGCAATATTCTTTTTTTTTTTTAAATCCATGCTTCTAAAAAAAAAATCATCCATTTCCAAATCTTTCCTCCCATTTCTCTAACCATTGCAATCTGCCTTATAACAAAGAAAAATCATTTCAGCAACATCAGTGGACACAGTGATAACTTGTATGCAATTCTGTACCTAAGGTCCAGCATCTTACCACCGAGAGTAGGTATATATATGTTTCATTCTGTTTTCTCTAGCCAAGTTTGTTCATTGCAATTTATCTGAGTTTGCCTGCTTTTGAGCACTATTTTCATTGACTTTATTGAAGTTATTGTGCATGTAGTTTTCTGGTTCTACTTTCTTCATTCAGAATCAATTCATATAAGTATCCATCTAAATCCCTCATATATATTGTTTCCTACAGCATGGTAATATTCTATTACATTCCCATACCACTAATTGCTTATTCATTCAGCAATCAATGGGCACCCACTTTGCTTCCAGATGTCTGATACCACAAAGTGTTACTATTAATATTTTGGCATTCTTTTTCTCATTGACCACCTTATGGTATATGCCAAGCAGTAGGATTGTTGGGTCAAAGACTGTGAATAGTTTCACAACACTTCACATATAATTCTGAATTGTTTTCCAGGATTGTTTTCACAGTCCACCAACAAGGCTATATATATATCTATGTATATCTATCTTCACGAAGCCCCTCCAACATGGATCATTTTGAGTTTATCATCTTTGAGAATTTCTGGGTCTGAAGTAAAACCTTGGTGTTGTTTTAATTTGCATATCTTTTGTTAGTAATGTATTATTAGTAATTACTAATTTTTATTATGTAATGTATTAATGTATTAGTAATTACTAATTAGTAAATTAGTAATTTAGGCAGCTGTCTCATTAGAGAAAAAGATTCAGGGAAGTTAAAATGAGCTGCCCAGGGTCATAAAGTAAGTTAGTGAGTTAGTGGCAGAGTCCCATTCTTGCTGGACATCATTTAAAATGGTTAGGCCATTGCTTGGTGCTTTTAAGTTAGTGCCAAGGCTTCTCCCTGAATCATGATGTGGTCACAAAGACAAAGACAGTAAGAAAATCTGGATTTGAGTGTCTGCCTTGACATTTACTACAAGCATAGCTTAAGGCAAGTTACTGTTTCCTTTCTGGGCCTCAGTTTCCTCATCTGTCAAATTAGGTTAGACTAGATAATTTTTATTTGAAATCTTAAAATCCAATTTGTTATGATTCATCATGGTTCATTGAAAAGAGAAATGGATTTGGTCTAAAAATATCAGAGAGCAAATCCCAGGTCTGCTACTTTTGTGTTTTTGGATAAGTCACACCTCTCTGGACTTTGTTTCCATTAATTGTAAAATTATGGAGGGTCAAACCTGCTGTCAGGAAAACATGTGTTCATATATACTCTGCCCTAGACATTAGGCAAGTCTTTTAACCTCTGTCTGCCTCAGTTTCCTCATCTGCAAAATGAGAATAATCATGGCAGTTGAGAGTTAAACAAGATGATATTTGTAAAGTGTTTTTCAAATCTGAAAAAAATTCCAGAGTATAGCTAGTGTTATATATGAATATATCGGCTCACCCATCTGAGTTCTATTGTGATTCTGGTCATTTCAGACTTGGAAAAGGGACCTTCTCCCCTTCTATTTTGTTCAAGGTTTAGATCTAAGCCTCCTCTCTTATCTAAAGCTTATTAAGCCTGTGAAGCTTTTTACAACCTGGCTATCTTTTTTTTAGATATCAGTTGGACTAGCTAGCTTCTGGTATCTCAACTCTGAGATTCTGCTATTCTTAATGATACTGATTATTGATATTGCCTGGTTACTATTGATATCTTTAAGAGGTTGTCTTATCGGAAATACGTGCTCCACACTCACAGAAATTTTAAATCACAACAGGTATGTTATATTAAATAGATTACAGTTTATTTCCAGTTTCTTCATTGACCTCTCTAAAAGATTGTCCAAGCTCCTTCCTGTCACTGTTCTCCTGTATTTGCTTCAGCATTCACTTTTGACTGGCAGTTTACTTACAAACTAGAACTTTTAAAATTATGTTCTATTTATCATTGCTTTGCTTATATTTGTTTTCCTGTTGTTTCCCCCATAAGCTCCATGTACTTTCAAGGTAAGTTCCTTGAAGGTAAGGAGTGTCTTTTGCCACTTTTTGCATCCCTATAATTTGTCATGTCGTAGGCACTGTAGAATTATAATTTTCATATTAATCTATATGATATGTGTAATGAATATACTTTAGAATAATTTACAATTCTCAAGAATTATAGCCTTTTCTAGCTTGTAAGTTAGAGCTCACAGTGCAGCTTAAAATGATCAGTCAAACTTTGACAACATTCACAATCACTGCCTGTGTACCTGAAGTGAAGCAAATCGAAGATTGTAGAACCTGCTCCGTCACAGAACTCTGGTTCTGTGCCCTAAGGAAGGTGGTCACAATCCCCAAAGACGACTCTAGAATTGTTGTATTGTGGGATTTGTGGATTTCTCCTTGGAAACCACTAAATGATTTTTATCATTCTTCCCTGCTCCCTTCCCATTTGTGATTTATGTACATACGCTGGCTTCACTTCAGCAAGGTGGAATTCTGATCAGGAGAATTCCTGATTTGCAATTGTGTTCTTCATAATGAAACTAATTAATGAAACAGCTACCTGATTACTGGAACTTTGTCTCTGGCCAGCTGTTTCATCATTCTCAGGTTAAAGACTGGCTCAGGTTCCTGTTAACATTAACTGGTGTCAGAAGTTTTTAAGGAGTGGAAATAGGGTGCAGCCTCGTGCTCTCCAGCATGGGGGAGAAGGGACAGGCACCACTGGATTTTTTCCAGAGTCCCAATTCACTTGTCTGGCAAGTTCAATGCTCACTCTCTCCTTTATGGTCTCAGTCTTTTATCAAGCCCACCTTTCATTGTGAGGAATGTTCCGGGGGCCTTTCCATGGCCAAGATTACTCTGGGAGGGCCTGTTAGCTCACTCAGTTTATCTGACATGTTATTAATATCCCAACCCCTTGAAGCTCTAGCCATAGCCACCCCATTAGAAGCCTGGATCATGACCCCAGGGGGAGGGTTCTGGCCCTCTGAGACAATATGTTCTCCAAACCCTTGCTCCTCCTCAGACTGAAAATCCACCCAGTCCTGGTCTGCTGCATAGAGCACCAATTTATGTGAAGGGAGCAGCTAATGCCCCTACCATTACTTTTATCCCCATTCTTAAGACAATACCACAGTTACAAGCACTACACCTGCCCATAAGCAAAGGGGGCATATTAACCATGAATTAGTGGAATTAACAGGAGGTTTTAGGATCCCTAGCATATCTAACCCATACCTACATGGTCTGTTGCACTCAGGGATCTCTCTAGGGACACAGGTTCCACTCTGCATCCAGGGCATGAGCAGCAACATGGGTCCTCACCTTGAATCATTAAATCCCATGCAACGTAATTTTACCTTTATTCTGAACTGTGGATGGGTTGTTTTCCTAAATGCCTCACTTGATTCCTTTGGCTAGCTCCTGAGGCCACAGATTTTTCCTGAATAGGATTGGAGCATCTCATAATGCTGTAAAAGCCCCCTGTAGCCAGTGGAGTGCAGGGACCTGCCCTACCAAATCAGGCATCAGACTTCTGACCTTTACCCACAACAAAGACAACTGTAAAGGCATCTATTCAATTTTCAGGTTAGTGTGGGAATCCCAGAAAGGCCTCTTGTTCCATAACCATGCTAGAACTTAACACCCACACTTGGAGGCACAGAACTCCATGAGCCTCACTCACTCTGCCTGGGATTCACCCTCTGATACCTGCTCCTTTGCCTTTGAATTGTCCCCTTCCACAGGACTGTTCTTATGTGGCTCCATGCTATATCACAGCCTCCCTCCATCCTGGGGAAGGCCTCTGTGCTTTTGCCTACACAATGTCCAATTTGTCTCTGTTCCAGGGAACCACTCTGCTGAAGGTCCTTTCCGGTTAAAGTTGTCCCTACATCAGCAGTGAAAGCTTGCTTTTCTGCCCATTGCAGCCCTGTTGGCATCCACCGGATCCCTGACTGGTACCACAGCCACCTTTGGCATGCTGTATCCATCTATCTGTTGGGAACCTCTGGGCAGAGCTAGCCATGGACCTGGAGCATACAGGGAAGCTTGTCACTGGCCTCCAAAAGCAGGTTTATTCACTTGCTCTCCTGGTATTACAAAACCGTTGGGTGCTCGTCACCCTAACAACTGGGGCAGGGGTAGGAGTCCTGTGTGATCATTGGGGGAGGATATTGTTTCTATGTCAACCAGTCCTCTCAAACAGAGGAATATCTTAGGGTTCTAAAACAAGCAAGCCAAAGATTTATGGAAGAAGGGTCAAAACATTCTGAAGCATGCTTCCCTCTCACCTTTCTTTGATCTACGACTTGTAACTTAGTTATTCTTACATAAAATCAGAATCATGTTTCAAATGATTATTCCTCATTGGCCTTCAAGTGTCATTCCAACCTTGCCCAAAATGAGGGAATGTGAAATTATGATTTTCATATTAACCTATATGATATGCATAATTAATATACTGATAATTTAGAATTCTCAAGATTGCCTTTTCCAGCTTGTGAGTGACAGCTCGCAATGCAGTTTAAAATGAACAATCAGACTTTGATTACACTCACAATCACTGCCTATGTAGTTGAAATGAAGCGAATCAAAGATCGTAGAACCTTCTACACCCTAGGAGAGGTGGCCATGACCCCCAAAGACTTGACTCCAGAATTGTTGTTTTGTGAGATTGGCGGATTTCTCGGGGGAAGCCATTACATGATTGTTTGTAATTCACCTCCCCTCTCTTCTCATCTATGATTTATGCATACTCGGTCTTCTCTTCAGCAAAGTGGAGAATTCTTGATTTGCAGATTGGTTCCTCAAAATGACACGGATTAATGAAACAGCTACCGATTACTAGCACTTTGTCTCTGGCCATTCTCAGGTTAGAGACTGGCTCAGTAAAATCCTCTTAACAGAACTTCATAAATGTTTCTTGAGTTGAGAACAGGGAGTCCTGGATTCTGTTCCTGTAGTTGGGTCAAAACTGTAAGGCCAAAGGAGGACTGACACGGACCCACCAACGGGCAAGCTGTCATGAACTTAAGATCCCTCTTTGCTGTGGTGGCATCCGTTTTCAAATTTGTCTTTCCTAGGTGGTCTCTCTCTCTCTCTGTCTCTCTCTCTCTCTCTCTCTCTGTCTCTCTCTGTCTCTCTCTCTCTGTCTCTCTCTCTCTCTCTCTGTCTCTCTCTCTCTCTCTCTGTCTCTCTCTCTCTCTCTCTGTCTCTCTGTCTCTGTCTCTCTCTCTGTCTCTCTGTCTTTCTGTCTCTCTCTCTGTCTCTCTGTCTCTGTCTCTGTCTCTGTCTCTGTCTCTCTCTCTCTCTCTCTCTCCCTCTCTCTCTCTCCGTCTCTCTCTCTCTCTCTCTCTCTCACACACACACACACACACACACACACACACACAGACACGCACGCACGAGATGACGGCGTTACACTAGATAATTTCTTTACATGATGACTAGGGACTTGCCTGTCTTCCCTGGGGGTGGCCCCACCCAGCGGGTACTCGGGACTACATTTCCCATGGGGCAATTCTCCCTCCCTCCAGTTTCTGGGCAGTTGATAAAGCTTCCGATGCGCGCCGCCGCCCAGAGCAGGAGGGAGCCCGGCACCTGCGGACGCCTCCTTGCAGCAGCCCATTGTCTGGCCGGTCCGCCGCGGGAGAAGGCACTCGCCGGGCAGGGGCCGCCGCGGAGACGCGCGATGGGGAGCCCTTGGCAGAGTCTGTGCGCGCTGGGAGCTGTCCTCCTCTGCGGCGTCGGGGCAGAGCTGCTGCAGGAGGGCAGCAATGACAGGCCCGTCATCGGTGAGGGGAGGGGGCGCGGGGCGTGGGGGAGGGGCGCTGAGGGTCCCGGGCGGGAGGAGGAAGGAAGAGCCTGGACCTCCTGGGACTGAGCGCGGGAGCCATGCCCGGGGGGTGGGCTGGGGAGCAGCAGTCACCGCTCCATCACCAGCCCCTCCCAACCCTTCCTTCACCACCCAGGGAACCATGCTTGGCGGTGTAGACGCGGCTGAGCCCCGCGTCTAGCCGGTGGTGGAACAGCTGGTCCGGGATCAGTCTGCGGCCAGATTTGGGACTGGCTGAGATGCAGGAGCCGGGCATCCTCACCTGCAGCCACTCCGGTCTAACAGCAGCCTAGTGAATGCTAGGCTTGGTCAGTGTGGCGGACAGTCGCTGGTGTGAGCCTTCGTGCCTGATCGGCTCGTAGGGTGATCGCAGGATGGTCAGTCTGGAGCTGGAAGGGACTTCAGGGCCTTGTTTTGTGGATGAGGTCATGGAGACTCAGGAAGTCTGGGACTTGCCCAGGCCATGAAAATAGTCCACCTTTTCAGGGGAGCTTTGAACTCCTTTCCCTTGGGTCATCCTGTTGGCTTTAGAAAATGTCAGAAAACTTCGTTTCCCTTATTTTAGTTAGCATATACGTCTGGTGAGGAGGACGTAGCTGCAGTAAGAACAGTTGAAAAGTATTCAACTACGTCATTAGGGGGTTCAAACGCCAGCCCTACTACTTGATGGCCGTGTGACCTTGGGCAAGTCCGTTAACCTCATAATTGAAGTTATGACTATAATTCAAGTTATATAATCGGAATTGAAGTTATATAATTTCAACTTAATTAAATAATTAAATTGATGATAAATTGACTGATTTATTCATCTGTAAAATGAGGGGCTTATGACAGCACCCTCATGTTCTCTTTTGTCTGGAAAGTTATGATCCTATGATCAGTCTTATAATGCTTGGAAGCTGGACTCTTGTGATCTGAAATGTGCAGACTTGTATTGGTCTCATTTTACAGATGAGGTGATTGGGACTTGGGAAGTTTGGGACTTGTCCAGGTCATGAAAATAATAATCTTAAGACGTGGACTTTGGACTCTGATTCTGAAGGCCAGCGAATTTTCCATTGTGTCATACAGTTGGCTTTAGGAAATGTTAGAAAACAGTCAGCACCAGCTCCATTTCCTTACCTGCCATGCTTCTACAATCAAACAACTAGGAAGTACTCTTGGTTCCCATGTTTGGCAATGAAGAATGCTTCCCTGGAAGGATACAGGATGGGCCAGTGGGAGCTAGATACGTGGAGACCACAAGAAGCCTCAGTGAAAAAAGGGTTACAGCTCTTCTTGGAGAAACAAAGGATCACCAGGTTCAGTTGATCAGCTTTTCCAGGAAAGCTTAGATTTGGTCTTTGTGTTTGACTTCCACAAATTTTCCTACAACATTTCCATTTGTAATGGTCAGCACAGTTGGCAGATGCTTCATACTCAGTTGCAAGGTCTCTGTTGTCATCATTGTTCATCTTGTTCATCAGAACCTTCACCTTCTGCTTTGCCATCCTGGACATTTATTGTAGAATGAGAGTTCCTGATACTAGAATGTCCTAGCCAGACAAAGCATAGGACCTGGTTTACTGGGGCTGCCCTGGGCCACCCTGAGCATCCTGTAGAACCTTGAGAGAAAGATGTGCTCAGTGACATTGAGGAAACTTCCTTCAGAAGCCAATAATCGAAGGAATAGACCTTGAGCCATCTCCCTGCTGTGCAAGCCAGTCCACAAGCCCACTAGACTAAAAGAGCAGAGGCACCCAGGCCACCCTGCCTTCTCTCACTACCTCCAGCCCCTCTAGCCCAGCTCAGTCTGTTTGCTAAAGTTACTAGAGAGACCTGAGAACTAGTAGAGTATTGAAGTTGGGTGACACTAATCCATTCGCTTGGTAGGAGCATTGACTGACCTTTCAAGTAGTAAAAGTAGAACAGGAGCTTTCCTGATAGCAGGGATAAGGCACTGGACTTGGAGTCAGGAAAACGAGTCAAATCCACTTCAGACATTTAGTATGTGATCTGGGGCAAGTCTCTTTACTTCTCTGGGACTCAACTTCCTTATCTGTCAAATGGTAGGGTTGGATTTAATCTCTAAACTTCCTTCCAGATCTGAATCTTATGTTCTTTGATTGTTTGTGATTGGGTTTTTGTCCTTGAATTGAGATTAGGTGATATTTCTGACCAATTCTATCCTTATGATTCATGGCATTGATCAACTCTTGGCCAAATTTGGACAACACTTCATTGAGAATTAATATTCTTAAACCTATTGATTTCTGAAACATTGCCTTGACTCCTTATATAGCTTCTGGTAGGCTTTCCCTTGAATCTACCTATTTAACGTACTTGAGACTTGTTATATACTTAGTTCTGTGAATAAAAATTGCAGTGGAATTTGTCTTTTTTTTCTTAAATAAAACTGAATTTTTGTAGTAAAACAGGCTGTTGTTTGAAATAACATTTTATTTTCTTTTGGAATACTTGTAGGAATCTTGGCACAAGCTAACCACATGAAAAGCTTCCAAAACTATGGAAAGTATTATATTGCTGCTTCATATGTAAAATATCTGGAGTCTGCAGGTGCAAGAGTTGTGCCAGTCAGGTAGAGTTTTTGTTAACTTTATACTGCCTGTAGAAAATACTAAGCTTTGCTGCTAAAATTAAGTTCATCATGTAATCGTGGTTCTATTCTTGTGACTAAAATCTGTCATTTTGAGGATTTTTTTCTGTTCCAGTATTATACCTAATTTTGACTATCAGTATCAAGGCATAGATTCCTTAACATGAAATTCTCTTAGCTTCTAAAAACAGTATACAAAAAAACAGATTAGATAAGGCACACACAGAGAGGACATAGAAAAGGAATGGAATATTATCATAAAAAGGACAAACAAAAAGTAACTTGAATTTTATATAAAAAATTCATTTAAAATAGAACAAAAGAAACTACTTTAAAAAACCCCACTCCTATAACATCAGAACAAAGGGATCATTTTTTGAAAGGAAAACACAGGTAATTCACATATGATTTTTCAAATGAATCTTTGTAACTTTTGCCTCTTTCCTAGTCACGTCCTTGCCAATGCATGATGACCTGAGTTCAAGCTGTGTAGTACTGGGCAAGTCACTTAACCTCTCTGTGCCTTAGTTTTTTCATCTCTAAAATGAGGCAGTGGCCTATGACAGACTCTTATAAGATGAAAACTGGCTTTATGGTTCTGCTTGCTTTGGTAGGGCTAAAGGATATTTTATCAAGAAATTAGAGCACCATTTCCCCACAAAAAGGGCTCTTCTATATTTAATTTGCCTCAATGGTCTAAAATGTTCCAAAATGTCCCACAATATACCAGTAACCTAATATGTATCCCCCTGAGTTATAGGTTACATCCCAGGCTTGTATTATATTGCATTATATCATATTGTATATCATTTTGTGAGAATATACTCTCCTGAGCAGAGTTGAAGTGATTTATCTTATCTTTGCCATTGAAAATGAAGGCTAGATTTTGTTTCAGTTTTTCAAAGCTTTGCAAAGAGTTTCTAGAAATCTCTCATTTTACAGAATAGAAATACTTTAAAATAGGTTATAACGTATAAATCCTATTACATTGCCCCATTATTTTATATTAAAAATTGGAACTCTGATCATATTGGCAAAGCAGTTTTTAAAAATTGGGTTCAGCTATGTTTCTAACCCAAGGCAGGCAGGCATTGAGTGTTAGTAACCTTCACTTTTGATCATTTCTTCCAAATATTTTTGATATTTTTGGTTAATTACCCTAGTTCAGATTATTAGTGATTTTCTTGATGTCTTTGCTTAATGTTTTTGCAAGGTCTTATTATGTAAGATGCCATTATGAGGAGAGGAGATACTGTGTTCTATATATATGCATAAATGTATGTATTCTGGCACATATACACACATACATACACACATGTGTGTCACATGCACACATACGTATATATATGAATTTTTAATTGCAAAAACTGGAATCTAAATAGGAACTCTCAAAGGGAAAATCCTGATCCATGACTCAACAATCTGTAGCTCACTGGAAAGGGTGGAGTAAGGCCAAGAAAGGGTGTCCACTGTTTGACCTGGGCTCAGGGTGTGTCTGCTGCTGTCTCAGGTGACATATGCCCAGGATTTTCTGGAACAGTCTTACAAATACCATCTCCACAAGCTTTCAAAATGTCCTCAAAATTCCATTGCTTAAATATTAGACAGATAGTGACTAGAGGGTCAGCACACATGGTAAAAATTAACAAGACCTAGAAGATAAAGGACCCCAGGGTGAAAAAGTATTGAGGTAACAACTCCATGTGGTTCAAGCCCACATTAGCCCTGTCTCTAGTGGTCCATTTGTGTGCGCTGAATGTGGTATGTTTAGGATAATGTGGTGGGATAAAGCAAACATAAGCACCCACACAATTGTGGCAAGTCAATTGATGATGAGTCAGACATATTTTCTCATTACTGTTTTTCTATACCTTATCAATGAATTGGGAAAGGAAGGAGGGAAGCAACACTCTGAAGGTCTCAGATATCCACAGTTTTACTAAATAGAAAACAGAATTATGAATGGAAAGGCCGGCCTCAGGCATGGAGATTGAAGATCCCATTGTCCTGGGGCCTCTATTCTCCACAGAGTAAGCATCCTTCAGCCACAGTGAGGAGATGCTGACTTTGCTAAATAATTCCAGTGCAGACTTTTACAAGCAGCTAGAGAACCTGCTTCAGACCCGTCATGTCGGAGAGCAGAGGTCAAAGATGAGAGACAGTTTTTAAAGTCAGAACCTGGAGTTTTCAAGCGAACAAGTAAAAGAATGACTAATTTTCTTGAGAATTGAACTCTCTAGAGGCAAACTTCAAGAAATCAAAGAGGGAAGGTACTTTTGTATGGAGGGAACTAGGAGATAAAATAGAGGCCTTGCCCACTGTCATGACCAGAAGGTAGAAAGAAACTTACCTGAGGAGATAACTGAGAGAGGGAGCTAGCTTACCATAAAGACAGGAGATCTTTTATTTGGAATTTCAGATTGGGAGTGAGTATCCTTAAGCTAACTCACATTCCTTTTCCTCTAGCTCATCCTAAGGAAAAAAAGGTTGACCTTTGCTTTTTTTTTTTCTTCAAACTAGCAATCAAGAGAAAGGTAGCTAAAGTAACACTTGGGGCAGCTAGGTGATACAGTGGATAGAGCACCAGTTCAAATCTCATCTCAGACACTTGACACTCACTAGCTGTGTGACCTTGGCCAAGTCACTTAACCCCAATTGCCTCATTGTGGGTCATCCCCAGTCATCCTGATGAATATCTGGTCACTGGATTCAGATGGCTCTGGGGGAGAAGTGAGTCTGGTGACTTGCACAGCCCTCCCTCACTCAAAACAAAGCCAAGTGCAAGTCATGTCATCATTTCTCTGATGGCGTGGTCTTCTTTGACAACGAAGGAGGCACACACACACACACACACACACACACACACAGAGTGTGTACCTAATTGTTGAATTTATAGGACATATAAATTTTATCCTACCGTAACTTGACCTGGCCTTACAGGTTGGCATAAGTATCTTGGGCAAATGGATCCATACTCCCAACGAGTTGGTGTCTGGTATGACTATCATGAAGCCCTACTTCTATCAAAATAAGTTTCCTCACTGTGTCTTTTCCCTAGATGTCGTGGTCAGTAAACTCCCAGCTTCCTTTTTTCACCTCATGTTTTTGTTCCTTTCAAACACATTACTTCCCTCTACGTACTTTATGATCCAGCAATGCCTGCCTCCTTGCTGTACTGCACACAGGTCACACCACCTCTGACTCACTGCCTCTTCACCGGCTGTCCCTGGCTTTTGTAACGCTTTCCCTCCTCAGCTCCATTTACTGGTTTCTCTTCTTTCCTTTAGGTCAGCTCCAAACACACTTTCTGTAGGAAACCTCTGGTCCTTCCCACTAGTAGTGCCTTCCCTCTAACGTTAGCTTTTATCACTTGGTATGTCTCTTATCTGTGCACAGTTGTTTGCATTTTCTCTCTCCAGTTAGAATGGGAGCTTCTTGAGGGCGGAGAACGCAGTTTTGCTTTTCTTTGTATCCGGAGCAGTTAGCAGAGTGCCTGATGCACCGTAAGCACTGCCTAATAACAATAACAAAAGCTAGCATTTATATAGTGCTTATGGTGAGTCAGACTCTGGGCTAAGTGCTTTACAATTATTTGATCCTCACATCAGCCTTGGAAGGCAAGGGCTATTATTACTCCCATTTTATAGTTGAGGAAACTGAGGCAGACAGAGGTTAAGTGACTTGCCCATGGTCACGCAGCATTCTATCTGCTGTGCTGCCTAGCTGCCCTTATAAATTATTGTTGATCGTCTGAGACGTAGCTCTCTTCATTTTCACACTAGGGAAACTTTTTCTTTTAATATAGTGATATTACTTATACAAAATTACACACAGGAAATTTCCAGTAATAGTAAAACATTTGTATAGTACCTTAAGCTACATAGAATATTCCCTGAAAAATAACCTTATATGAGAGATAGTGAAGGCATTTTTAGCCTCATGTTACATACGAGGAAACTGAGGCTTAGGGACGTTAAATGACTTACCTGGGAAGACACAGCTGGTAAATATCAGGATTTGAACCCAGACCTCCTCAGTCTAAGTTCATTGCTTTTCCACTAACCTGTGCTACTCTTCATGTTTCTTCATAAAACTTAACAATTATTAACATCAGTATTTGCATGTGTGAGCACACAGATAGGAATGCAGCAGGTATGATATTTTCTTAGTTAGGAAAAGAATACTGTCAGCACTCTAAAAGTGCAGAGGGGATAACAAACACCTTGGTCTGCAAAGTGTTTTTTCTTAAACATTTAAATTTATTTTTAAGCTGGCTTCTTAACGATGTGCTCATCATTCTTTCTTTCTCACACACGTGTGGTAGTGGAAAGAACGCTAGATTTGGATGCGGAGGCTTTGATCTGAGTCTGGGTGCTGCCTCTTAGGCTCCGTGCCTATGTGACCTTAGGGAGCTATGTGACCTCTCTCCGTCTTAGTTTCCTCATCTGCAAAATGGAGATAAGAATAATATTGGTGTTATTTACGTGCTTCATATGTTTTTGTGAAGTTATGTGAATACACAAAGGCTTTGTGTTTCATTGAAGTAAGAAACTTCTAGTGTGGGGAGTCTTTTCTCCAGTGTAGTTAACAGCTTCTCTGTGATTTATTGGATGGGTTCTAGGCAGTTACCTGCAACACAGTTAAATGCCTTGCTCATGGTCACATAACTAGAAGTGTTATAAGCTAGATTTGAATTGAGATCTTCCTCACTCGATTCCCAGTACTCTATCCCCCGAGTAATGAATAAAATTTATATATGTGTGTGTCTATGTATATAATATATTTATATGTGTGTATACATTTAATATAAATTATACTTTCATTATAAGTTCATTAAATTATAAATACATGTGTATATGTATGTATTTGTGGCATGTGTGAATACACACACAGTATTTACATACGGTACTTTGATCTTTAAAAAGCTATTATTTTAGGCATGTAATTAGAACATTAAAGTTTCAAGCAGATTTACCCTGTCAGTATTTTTGTTGTTGGTTTCAGGTTAAAGCTTTCAGACGAAGAATATGATAAACTCTTTCAGTCTATCAATGGGTAAGTTACAAGGTTGTATGTAACACGTATACATAGAGACACAAGTATTGTGTATGAAAAAATTATTGCCTAAGTACCAGCACATATGTATAATGTACATGCATATATACTGTACTTTGGCTATAATCCCTTTCCTTTAGGGGTTTCTTAGATGCAACCTGCTTAGAGAGGGATCTGGCCTCAGAGCCAAGAAGATATCATTTTATATGTTACTTCTGCCCCATAATATCTGTGTGGACCCAAGCTTACCTCTCAGTGCTTTGGGCAGCTTTCCAAGATTAAAAGTTGCAGAGAAGCTTCTCATTTGCATTGATAGAGGGAAGGAGTTTCTGATAACAGCAAAATCCCAGGTCTGGTCCCTATTCCTATGGTATGATTGTCTTTATTTCCTAGATTTGTCTAAGGGGCCATTTAAACATGTCCTTTTTCTTGCTTTGGAGAGTTCCCAGAAAAAGATAACAATGCTGCTTTTAACTGCATTCTAAAACCAACACATGATACACTTGAATATACAATTTCAACTCCATAGAGGTGAATCTTTTTCTTAGGTACTCTTACTCTAATTATAGTACCTGACACCATTATTCAGATGTAATTGAGAAAAATATGTAAACAATTCAGCCAATTATTCTCATCTATACAAGTGTAGCTCTTTGTTAATAATTTGTACTGTTGCTATAACAATATCTTTTTTTTTTAGCCAATTAAATCAAGATACAAGGCTGGATTTAAAAGAATACAATGAATCCAAAGATAGTACCATCTTTCACTAAAACTCAGTTACTAATAATCAGTATTTAAATTTTGACTTTTCTTTCTATGAGAAAAATTTCCTTTCTTTTTTCTGCAGAGAAGGTTTCCAAGCTTTGAAATTAACTTAACCCACTGCTTATCCAGGTCTCTCGGTGAGATATTTATGGCTCAAGTATTTAAAGCCTTTCACAGATTTTCCCCTAGTATCTATCTGCATCACTTAGAAATCATTGGTAACATGGTTTTCTTATACTGGTCTTTATCTCCTGTTATTTGTCTAGTCCCTCTAAGAGATCTGCCTTGCCATTCTGAGGGAAGGCCTCAAATGATTTTTTCTTAGTCCTACTTGTTACTGAGTTAGCTTCCTTTTCCCCTTCCTTTATCAAGATTCGTTTATGATTGAATCATTTTTGCACTAAGCTCTATAGCTTTCTGATACACTGAAGGGACCTAATATTCTATAGATTCCTTACATTTGAGCTTCTCAAAGACTTTGCATGTGAAGTAATTGCTATAAATTGTCAGTTTCCCGCTTGGGAGGGATCTAAACTATTTGAATAGGCTCAGCATTGTGCCTTCGTAGATCCCATCTTGCTTCCTCACAGTGACAGTCAGGATTGGTAAGTAAGGAATGGAAGTCAGTCATACTCCTCACCTTTCTGTTTCATGGACCTACACCACGCTTTTCCCCTCCCCTGCTTAAATATGGGTAATGAGGGCAGGAACTTATAGTTAGGAATTTATCTGTGATTTTTCTCCTGCCAAGTACTGTCTGTGGCATATGAACATGAATGGAGTATATGAACAGTAGGAATATGGGACCATAGATTTACAGATAGAAGAGAACTTGGAGAACCCTGTCATTTTATAGATCAGCAAACTGAGGCCCAGACAATTGGCTTGCTTAAAAGATCACTCACAATGACCAACCCAGAGTCTGAACCAAAATCGTCTCACTCCAAATCCAGACCCAACCGAAAGTAGCTTTCAGGGATTAAGATATGGGAATATAACTGTAACCCTCACATGAGTAAGTTTCTTTAATATTCAAAGGCATTTTATATTAAGAGGCAGTGTAGTATTGTTGATGGAGCCCTAGATTTGCAGCAAGGAGCACTGGGATTTGAGTTCCACCTCAGACACTCCATACATCTGTAACTCTTAACAAATCAGTTAATCTCTCTGGGCCTCCGTTTCCTGATTTGTAAAATAAAGGAGTTGGATTTGATGACATTTAAGGTTGCTTCCAGCTTGACATCTCTGATAATTTAAAAAGAAAAAATAAAATAATGTTGTTTCTGAATAAGAACTTGCTTGTAATTATAAACTTCTTAAATAGCACCAATGTCTTCATTTTCATATAAACTTTGCTACCCTGGGAATTTTAACTGTACTTAACTTGTGACTTAATAGTTCCTTTATTCCATGTGTTTACTTACTACATATTTTACTTATTAAGTAAATTGTCTGTTTTCTGTGGAAACAAACCAAACATTTGATATTGGATTTCAGGATCCTTTTTCCTGGTGGAGGTGTCAATCTTCAGACTTCAGACTATAGCTATGTGGCCCGACTGTTTTATAACAAGGCCCTGCAGGTAATCTTCAATTGTTCTTTCATTCCCAGATTATAATAGCCCTGACCCTTCCTCTCTCCCCTCCACTGATTTTCCTGCCTCTCTCTAATCTTTCTCTGTTAGCAATAATGCTTTGATCATACTACTCCTTTCCTCTAAAATATTCAATGCCTTTCTGTTGCTATCTGGATTCATTTTAAATTCCTTAGCCTTAACATTACAGTCACTTCATAGTCTGGTCCTAACTTCCCTTTCCAAGTTTACTTTTACTTTTTACCTTTCCATTACTTCCATAAGCCCCATGCTCTAGCCAAATGGGTGTACTTGTCCTTTCTGGAGCTTCATGTACACTTCTCTCTCTCAATGTATTTTCTCATGCTGTTGTTTGCTGTATCAAATGCATTCTCTCCAACCTTCATCTCTTTCTAACCAAAGCCTACCTTCCTTAAAGCTCAGATCAATTTTACCTCTTCCGTGAAGTCCTTTATTATTCATGCAATTTCTTCCTTCTCTCACTTCCCATAGAATTTTATTTGGATTGTTCATGGAGTGCTTACCTTTTCCTGACATATCATACAAGTGTCTCATTTCTCTTAATAGCTGCTTAAAGTCCTGAATTATTTTTACACATAGCTCTGTCTCTTTTAGCACTTTGCATATTATAGATGCTGAATAATTTATTGAGTGAGTATCCGTGAGTGAATTTGAATTTTTACAAATGCAATAATTTAAAATGTAGTAAAAAAATTGCTACTTAAAGGAACCCTACCAATAACCATTTTGTAAAGTAAATAATTAACTTTAGTTTGTCTCTTGTGTAAATTCAAATTTATGTACAATAAAACTTTCATTAACTGACCTTCAAGTAACCTTTTTTTAATGAGAGGACCAACGACTTGTGATCCTACATTTAAAATATACTTATGTAAAGACTTTTGACTAGTGATTACCAACCTTTTCAAGTATGAAAATCCTTTTTGATATAAATACATTTGTGGATCCTCATATGGTGTTAGTATCCACTGATTGCTAGACTACTTCCTGACTAAAAGCTACTTCGAATTCAGCATTGTTTCTAGATGATTTGTATTTTACTGTGAATAATAACAACTAGGTGGCATCTGAAAAATAATAACATACATATGCTGTGACGTAGTATTCATTCTGTCTATAGAAGGTATGTCTTCTCGTTTATTACACTGAATCCTACAGTGAGCTAGCCTCCTTGTAGCTCCTCAGAAGTTCATGGATCACAGATTGCAATATGAGCTTTAGACAACAGACAAGTTTGGAAGACATCTTATATGTTTTATTGCCTTTGAGGTTAGTACATTAACTTAGTTTCTTTTTCTTTTTCTACATAAAGGCTAATAAAAAAGGAGATTATTTTCCCATTTGGGGAACATGCCTGGGATTTGAAGAGCTTACTGTCTTGACCAGTGGGAAGCTATTACTAACTGTGACTGACACTAAAGGAATTGCTTTACCACTAAACTTTACTGAAGGTAAGTTTTCCATTGTTAAAGATTCCTCCGTTTGCAATTATTTGTCAAGATCACTGAGCAAAAATTATCAAAGGTATTCTTTGATATTCTCTCTGGTCATAACATGTTACTTGAGTGAGGTAGTAAAAAATTTTTTTTTTTTAATGAATAAGTATTTTTGTACTCCTTTGGAAAAATGGTCTGAAGAATTTTGGGAATTTTAGAAATCCTTATTTACAGAAAGAGAGTAGTATGTCTACTACAGTATGATCTAATACAATAAATCTCAACTTTTTTCAAATGTGAGGATCTCTTTTTAACATCCCCAAATTTTTAAAATTCTCATGTTGATATTAATTGTAGTATTGGTATCCATTGAGTGAAGAAATCTTTGACAAGATACTATTTTGGATTCATTAATGTTTTTAAATGTTTTGTATTTTACTTATCACACCGTTATAATTTGAAAAATAATACACATGAGCTTGAAACATGTTTTGCAGAAAGTATGTTTCCTTCTTTTTTACACTGAGTCATTCAGTGAGACAGATTTTTTCAAAAATAATATGCACCTCCCTCCCTTTCTTCCTGCAGTGAGAGACAATTTATAGTTAACTGTTAGGACTCACCTATTTAGAATAGGGAGCTAGTAGTTTTTGCATACAGATTTCTGGAAACTCTCTCCACTAAAGCAGGTGGTTTCCTGGGCCCCTGAGCCATTAAGTACCTTAGCCATGGTCATATGATGAGTAACTATCTAAAGCAAGACTTAAACCCAGGTCTTTCAAATGCCAGGACTGTACCTTGCAGTTTGGATAGAAGAGTTTTTTCTCTATGAAACTTAATTTCTGTTACTTCTCCCTGCTCTGCCCTTAAGAGAGCCAACAACAGCAGCTATAGCAACATTCTGATGAAGTGAAGACTGCTTCTGTTTATTTTTTATGTGGCTGTTTGTGTGCCTAAGTGTCTGTACAAGAAAATGATCTGTGGGGAAAAGGGATGGTGGTTGTATCACTCTTTCTTGACTAGAAATGCTTAGAGTAGGAACAACTGAGATCTGGAAGGAAAGGGGTGATGGCTGATATAGGTCTGGCAGGAAGTGATTTATATTGCTCATTGACAATTTATCTAGCCTCTTCCCACATTGTATTTATGTAAGTAATTGTAGTTGTTACCTAGTGAGTAACTTCATTGATTTGGTATGTTTATTGAAAAATAGAGAGATTTGAACTAGATGACATTTGAGATCTCTCTGGCTTCAAATCTATGATCCTATCATCCCTCTGAAATAATTTCTTGGTGAAGGTAGACTTTTCTCTTGAGTATAAATAAATATAATGAGTTTGCTGAGAAAACTTCTACTTAGCAATGTTGGTGAAAAATGTTACATATTAAATGTGGCTAGGGTTTAATTAGATTTTCGTGGTAATTTTATTTCACTTTGAGGGTGATTTACTTTTTCTTACTTTTAAAAAATAAACATATGTATTTCTTTTGAGCCTTACAACTTTATGAGGTAAGAGTTCCTGGCATTATTAGTTCGATTTTGTAGATGAGAAAACGGAGGCTGAAACAAAGACCTTGACTAAGGTTACATAATTGGCACAATTTGAATCTGGGCCTGTTAGATTCCAAGACCCATATATTCTCTGTCCACTGCCTTATAATTACCCCCTTCAATTAGATTTCTGTATATAATACATTTTGTCTTTGATTTGAAACATCTGAATATTAGCATTTAGTCAATAATTTATTCATACTGACCGTATTCCAATAATGCTATCTCTAGACTGAACACAAGTGACACTGGTCAGTTTTATTCATTTATCTTTTTTTTCCATTTCAGCTGTAACTGAAAGTAGGATGTTCCAGAATATACCTAAGGACGTGTTAGAGGCTCTTGCCACAGAACCTATAACTTCAAATTTTCATACGTGGAGCCTTTCCTTGAAGGTACTCCAATTATTTTTTTTTAAAGAATAAAGATGATGAGTTTAGTCTCAACTGTAGAAAAAACAAATTGTAATTAAAAAAATCTTTATACCGTAGAATTTTACTACGAATAAGAAGCTAAGTGAGTTTTATAAGGTTTTATCTACAAATACATATAAAGACATCGAATTTATCTCCACAGTGGAAGGTATGCACATGCATTTTATTTCAATTTATTTTACAGTTAACACATATACCTTACTTCAGTTCAAAATCTTTATAGTCATACAACATTATTCTGTGTTGGTCTTAGTTGTTGAGTCCTAAGAATAGACTTGTCACTTTTAGGGCTATAGAGGAAGTGAGAAAGGAGGTTGGAACCCTGTCTTGGGGTCAGAGAAGTGCTTGTGTTTGATATCACTCTCATTGTCTATCTTTTCATAGTCATTTACCTGATTCAGTCTTTAGGAGGGATGAGTGTACTGAATGAGAGAGGAGGGAGAGAGAAGGGCGGGGAAAGAGGGGGAGAGAGAGAGAAAAAGAGGAGAGGGGGAGAGAGGGAGAGATAGGGAGAGGGAGAGAGAAAGAGGGAGAGAAGGGAGGAACGAAGACTAAGGGTGGATAGAGAACGAAAATAGCAACCGATTAAGGGAAGTAGGAAAGCAGGGATAAAATGGAATGAACATTTTGGTGTACATACCTTTAGATATGTGCCTGGTGGAGAAAAATCATGTTAACCTCCTTTTTTCTACTTACTTTTTTCTGTATATTAACAGAATAGAGTAGAGGAGGATGGATGGCATAAGGAAGCAGGGACATCTCAGTTAATTTAGAAGTGAAACTCTTAACATGAAAGCCTACTCTGATAACCTCATTTTAGTGTGGAGGTGACCCTGGATTCTCAAAGACTGTACCAGTGGAAAGTAAATTCTGGAAGATCTACCATCTGCAAAATTCAAGATCAGGCCCAGTGATGGACTACATGTCTGTTTTATCAGTATTCACCCAAGTTTGTAAAGGCTCATTGTCAGAAGGTTCATTAGGTGGGGAAGAACCATGATGGGGTGAGTCAGTAGAGGGAGTCATTTTGTTAAGAAGATACATGAAGTACTGAAGTATCTACCAAACTAGGGTGCAGGACTTTGAATTATCTGAACATTAGTCAACAATGAGTGTATTTATGTGGATTTAATGAAATACATGATTAGCCCTCATACGAGATGAAATCTAACAATTAGAGTTTATTTGTGCTCTGCTCATCAATAAAGGAACACCATACTAAATATATTGTAAAAAGTTGCATTTTTATAAAATATTTTGTTGCCAATTTCAGATGCCCTTTTATTTAGCTGAAACTCTCAAGATATCAGCTTGGTTGCAGATATTCCATTTCATGTGTTAAAGTATGCTTCTTCAACACTTTGAAAGATCCGTGACGTCACCGGTGTGGATGTTGCCTTCAACAGTTGCCATAGCCATTAAAATTCATCTCTTGGTGGCCAAGTAATGAACCACTCCAGATTTTACTAGGATAGCCTTGAGAGTGCTGGGAGACAATCTGTCTCTAAGCCTGAGCTTTTTGAAAGCATTTCAAATTTGGAAAACCCCAGCACTTACATTCCACTGACATGATCTTCTAGCACCCATGGTCACCTCCATGCTACCATGAAGCATTGGTTGGAATGGGACATTATTATAGGAGTATGTAAAAGAATGATTTATAAATAGAGATTAAATTTAAGACTAGTGTACATATAGCATCTTAATGCATTCTGGTTACCAACTTTTTTTTTAATCTAGCAAATGATTATCCCATTTATGGTGTCCAGTGGCATCCAGAGAAGAGTATTTTTGAATGGAAGAATTTAACAGGTTTAGTCCATTCACCAATGGCTATTAAATCTTCATTCTACATGGCATACTTCTTTGTAAATGAAGGTAAGAAAAATTAGTTTTGTAATTCTCTATTTATGGAAACTCATATTTCAAGTAGAATCAAGAGTGTGCTACAACTAGCTCAGACCAGCTTGAGAGAGCTGATTGTTAAATTTTCAGAGTGAGCCTTTTACACCTTGGTAGTTGGCTAAAGCTACAAATCAGACCTTGATTTATTGTTTTGTTAATTGTCTAGACTTAAGGAAGTGATGAAGAAATATTTGTAATGCAGATTAAACTTAGAAGTGTGTTGTGTGCATTTTTTTTTAACCGAGCCACCCATTAGACATTTACCAGCACCACTGGGTCAAACGCTTCCTTGTAAAGAAATGAAGAAGTTTCAGAAATGACCTAGGTCGAAAAGAATCTGGAGGAACAGCTAAATAGTACAAAAGTCCTATATTTGAGGAGTAGAATGCTAATGAAAGTAGGAAAATTCATTTTGCTAAGTAGCACCATATCATTTTCCAAGTTTTGCTAACTCTTGAAGCTTTGATGCTGAGTCCTGTTTTGTTCACTCCTTAAAATGAGTATAGGATTTAGAGGTAGAAGGAATGTTAGAGGTATGTACATCCTTTCTAGTTATCCTTTCTTTGACAAGATGAAGAATTTACATGATCCTCTGAAAAATTGAATATTATTCTTTTAAGGCATTACATAAATTTCATTCAGATGCAGATACTTGTGACTTTAAAATCTTTCCCCCAAAGCCTTAGAATTTCTTAACCTGTTTTGAATCACAGACCCCTTTGATAGTCTGGTGGAATCTATGGACTTCTTCTCAGAATAATGATTTTAAATGCATAAAATAAAATACGTAGGATTACAAAGAAAACCAGTTAAGCTCAAGTAAAGATGTAATTTTTTTTCCCCTACCCAACTTCCAGTAGCCCGTGGAATCTAGGTTAAGATCCTTTGTTTTAGAGAAAGCTAGTATGAAGTGTTTTCTTCCCTTCCTCCACCCCACTTTGGAGTTGTGTTTATAGTTGCAAGTGATGATGGTATTTGGGTGCAAATGGGTGATTATGTTTTTAGTTTAATGATTTGATTTACACAGGCATTTAAGAAATTAAAGAAGGCCTGCATTATAGACAAATGAATGGAAATTATGAGGGTCAAGTGAAAAATTTTGTAGATTTGTAATGTTGAGATTCTCTCTTAGCCTGTCTGCAAAGCTGCCTTGAGTTTTTGTTTGCCATAAATATTTCTGCTTATTCTCTGAGCATAAGATTAAATCATACTTAGCTCTATTATTTCTAGAATGGCACTAAGATGAATTGAAAGTTGTTTAATACAAAAACCCAACTCTTTTTTTTAAAGTGTATCACTCCAAAGTAAGTGACGTAGACAATGTGACCAGCAATGAAAAACTTTGTTGTTAATAGATGTGAAAGAGCAAGGTAAATGTTGTTTAATGAATACTTACAGGATAGATTAGTTTACTTGGTCATAAGAGGATTAAAATGCTTCTTGTACTCTTGTATTTTTCTTTCTAGTAGCTTATTAATGAGAGCCAATCTTGAATCTAGAGCCCGACAAAAGCAGCTATTTTTATAACTGTAATCAACAGAAATCAATAGATGAGAGGGAAAGCCAAGCACTCTTTTATTTGGAATGTTAACAAAATGTTTTTTTTTCCATTTGTAAAGTGATATGCTTGACAGTGTACTGGTAAATGTTTAACCAATGGTTCTGAAAAAAATACACTTATGACGTACTTTTAAGTTTAATGACTTTAATATTTAACTTTAATTTCTTTAGGTCTAAACAATCAATGAAATAATAATTCAGTCCCTGATTCTTAGTGTTTGCTGATTTCCAAAGTATAAAGGCTTGTACTGAAAACTTAACAATTGTCTCTCTTGAACTGGTTTGAGCTGTTGCCCCATACTCCTGGATATGCTAATTGTTATCGTAAGAACAAACATTGCAAGAAATATTGTGGGATAAAATGGCTTTTAAAAACTGATACCAATATTCAACATGTTCTCTGTATATTTCTTTTTTATATAATTTTTAGCTCGAAAAAGCCACCACCATTTTGCAAGTGAAGAAGAAGCAGCTGAGGAACTGATTTACAATTACACTCCTGTGTTCACTGGGAATAAGACTCTATTTGAGCAATGCTATTTTTTTGATTAAATGTCCTTGGACAATTTTGTTAGAACCACAGTGATTTGTTAATGGAGTCATTAAACACTGTTATTCATGTCTATGACAATAGGGAGCTATGTCATTTTTTTTCTGTTGTGTTATGTTATGCTTTTGCCCTTTAGACTTTCTCTGACTAGGTTTCCATTCCATGCAATGAAGCTTCTAGATCACATCTGGTGTATTGAATCAACGAATGTAAAATTCCATTTGATTTAAAAAGATGGCAATATTCTTCTTGCTTTCTGCAAATTAGAAAAAATAATAAAATGGCTTGTTGAAAATGTAGAAAAGGATTTCTGTAAAATATCACAGGTGATTAATATTATCTGGATAAGATAATTTAAACTTTAAACATTATTAGCATTTCTATGAAGAATAGTAAATACTTGGCAAGATCAAGTTTTTTTTTTTTTTTTAATCTTGAGACTTAAGCAAAATGGAAGGAAACAAATTAGTCAAGTGAGCACTTGTCTTGTGGTTATCAAAGATGATATCAAAACTTAGGAAGTGATTTTAGATGAGGTTTCTCTGCATTTTATATAAGACCTTTTGGGAGAGTGGACAGTGCAGAACTTACAAATTAATAGTTTATAGATGACTTAGTCCCTTTTTTTCAGAGGCAGTCTAGGTTAAGTGGCTTGCCCAGGGTCACATAAGAGTCTGAGGTTGGATTTGAACTCAGGTTCTCCTGACTCTAGGACCAATGCTCTATGCACTGCACCACCTAGCTGCTCTGATGACTTGGGCTTCCCCCCCCTTTTAAAAAAAATTAATTTTACATTTCATTTTCTTCCCAATTACATTAAAAAGAATTTTAACATTTTTATTCAAATTTTAATTTCTAAATTCTCTTCCTACTTCCCTCTCTCCCTCATTGAAAAAGCAAGCAATCTGACATAGGTTACACATATGTAGTCATGCAAAACACATTTTCATGTAAGGATGACTTAGACTTTTAAACAGAATAAATGAGTCATGTACTACCTAGAAAATCATGAGCCTGATTTTTCCTTCATCAATTTTCCATTATCACATTATAGTCCAGCTAATAAAAATCAAGAAATAACCATTGTGACAGCAAACTAAAAAAATAAGTCATTGCAGATGTCTTCAAATGTACCATCTTATCCTCTTGTAAATTCAGACTGATTTAACTAGTTAGTATTCTCATGGGAAGAACAACAAACAAATTCATGAATTCATGTTGTAGGATGTAGAGTGACTGAGGAGATCTTAGTGTCCTTTTCTCCACTTTTGTTATCGAGGATAATCATTCATTAAAGCAATGATAGTTTGCCTCCCTTGGACCAAGGAGATTAGGCTTCTACATTATACTTTAATGTACAACAGAAATAAAATGTCATTATAGAGAGAGTAATATTCTTCTTGCTTTCTGCAAATTAGCAAACAACCAAGCCAAACCACAATGTAGAAAAGGATTTTTACTCACATAAATGAAGGAGAAATTCTGTAAAATGTCACAGGTGATTTTATCATCTGGGTAGGATAATTCAAGCTTTAAACATCGTTAGTTTATGTGTAGTCCAATGGATCAGTCATTAGTGCTTATCAGTGTATGTATAGTAATAGGTTTTAACGTACAAACTGAATTTTTGACATGTAGCATTTCCTTTGAAGAACCTAGGTTCAAACTTTTCTGTTAAACAACTATAAACAATACGCCAAGAGCTTCCCTAAAGTAACAAACCATTATCCTTTATAAAAGAGGCATATGTCTTTAGTCAAACACTTTAACTCATGTTGCTGCTAATAGTTCTTTATTTTTTTTTGCCATTATATATATATGTATATATATATATATATCTTTAAATGCATATATATACACACATATAAATGATAGTGATCAGATGAGTGTTTTAGAGATTTTTTAAAATCATTGAAATTCTTATATTAAAGAGCCCAAGAAGATACTCACCATTTAATTTTTCTTCTGGTCTCGCAGAACTAGGTTCTGAACTGAAATGCCTCTGGTCTTTAATACTCACTTCCATTCCTTTTTTGAATGAAAGCTCTCCAAGCTTCCATCAAGTTCTAAGTCTTCCAGTACAGATCCTCTTCTTACCTTGATAAAGTCCTAAGTTCCAATCACATTAATGTTTGTCACTGCTATTTTGGAATCAGTGAGGTATTTCTGGGAGACACACCTATCTGCTTCTCCTTCTTTTTTGACCATTTGTTTATAGCAGAATATTAAAAGTCTAAGTGAACAGATGAACTATGAACTCTTTTTTATTAAGAGGAAAAGTTGTTGAGTGGGAATTGAGAAAACTGAGAAACAGAAGCAGCTTTGACACTGAAATGAGGTAATCATCAAGTTCTTAACTTCCTTTGTGCTTCACTTTCCCCATTTATAATATGGTAATAAGGATCTCTTAACCTTTTTACTTCATGATGAGGTTATGAAAATCATCCTCTCTGCCTTTCCTATTTCTACCCTTCTTCTAAGTCTCACCTCCTTTGTGAAACTTCCCTTTGAGCGTCCTAAATGACAGTGATCTCTCCTTCATAACTCTTTTTGTTGCCCCTCATTGGCACTTACTGAATGAGCCCAGCACCATTTCTTTACTTTTTAAATTGGTTTGACTTGTCTCCCCAGTTTGCTTGTAACCTACTTGAGGATAGCTACCTTAGGTTATCATTTATACCCTTTGTATGCCTAGGACAATGTCCTATGGGCCACAAAAATTTGTGAACTGATCGACTAGCTGTGCATTAAATACTTTCTCCAAGATGTTATTTCAGATGGGACCAAGTAAAGCTGTATTAGGTTAGAGACTGCCTGTTTAAAATTGCTCCCAGTTTTTTTTGTAATACTATCATTAAGTTTCTGAACTGTTGCTTCTGAACTGTTAGAATCAGGTTACTAATATTACATAGTGCTTTACATGTAAGGAATGCCAGTATCATTTTCATTAAGTGTTTTCTGGATGCTCTTTACTTGTATATCACTATCACTTCCCAATGACTTATCTCACTCTCCAGATAGAACCCTCCCTCCCAGTGAAGAAATACAGCTAAGCAAAACAATTCAATATGTTGTCTTTGTTTGGCAAAGTGCAACAGATTCCCATGAGGCTCCACTTTCTTTTGGTCCTCAGAATCAGGAGATTTGTTAGGAGAGCACAAGTGGTGGTAAAGGGTAGACACTGGAGAGGAATTCTGTATACAGAGCACTTGTTTGCAGCATGGAGAGAAGGAGCAAGCATACAGAGGACACTTGACTCTTATGTTATAAGGAGTAAAAGGAGATGCCTTAAATTTAGTCAGCCAAAGGGGATCCTTGACAGAAATTTAGAAACTGCTAAAGTGGTGTGCATATGATGCATATAGCTAATGTACCTTGAATATCCACTCTTGAAAACTTTGCAACATATACATTGTACATGTAGAATGTAGTAGTGATGAATAAGTTATCAATATTTAAAACTTAAAGCGTTTTATTTTTTATTTGGTAAAACATATTTAATTAAAATTAATGAATATGCAATATTCAAAATAAAAATTGCCAAAACAGATTGTGTTTTTCTTATAAGCCAATAATATTGTCCCTAATGTGAATACATTCATCAAACAGGTATTTAATAAGGGTTATTGTGAGTAGCATTGTGTTCAGCCCTGTGGAGGGGGGGCACAAAATATGTGACAAGATCTCTTTTTTTGAAGGAGCCTCGTTAGAGAAATTAGATACCTAAATAGTTAAATAGCAATATAAGCCAAGGTAAAAGTCAAGTAGATGGAATAGATAATAAACACTGTAAGAGTTCAGAGTCAGGAAGGCAACAGTTAACAAGGATTTATTAAGTACTAACTTTGTGCCAGGCATTGTGCTACCTACATATGTACTTGGGAGATAAGTATAAGGAAAAAGAAATTAGTCCCTCCCCTTAAGGAGCTTACATTCTAATGTCAGAAGACAGCATATAAAGGAGAACTAAAAAGCTGCATGTAGAGAAGGTGCCCCCTGGGTAATGGTGGTTAAGTCCATAGACAGTCATAGGAGGAATGAAACAAGGCCAGTCTGGATGCAGAACCAAAATGGCAGGTCAGGAAGGAACTCACTAGTGGGAAAAGGGAACCGACATAGCAGAGGGATCTTCAAGTGTGAGAAGGCAGCCGAGTCCTGATGGGAAAGAGGCAGAAGCATAGTGGGAGAGGAAGGGCTAGTGTAAAGTAAGAACCAAAGGCCAATGACAGAATTTTAGGAAACAGGGTAGTACAAGAGGAACAGTCAGGAGGGAGGAGCACCAAGATAATGCTGTGCTATGGAGGCCAGAGCAGAAGAAAGTCTCAAGGAAAGGGTAATCAGGAGTGTCAAGTGCTGCATTGTTTCATCAAAATAGAAGTATTTACTAAGTGCCTCCCGTGTACCAGAAACTATTCTGAGTATGAGAGTAAAAGAGGGAAATAGTTCTTGTCCTCAAGGAACCTACATGTTATATACCCATGGAAGTATATATAGAAGAAGTACACAGTCCATGAGGTGGGGGAAAACTTTACACAGAAGATGGGGTTTGAACTTTATCTCCAAAGTAACTAGGGGTTCTAAGAGGCAGAAGGGAGGAGGAAGGGCATTCAAGGCATGGCGGATAGCCATTTCAGAGGCTCTGAGGCGGGAGATGAGAAACTATAAGAAGGCTAGTTTGGCTGGATTATAATGTACATGAAGGAGAGAAACGGGTAATAAGTTTATAAAGGTTAAGCGCCAGGATGTGGAGAGCTTTAAATACCAAACAGTTTATGGAAGATCCTAGAAGTGATAGGGAACCATTGGACTTAATCAAAGCTGCTCTGTAAGACAATGTAGCAGTGGGATGGAGGAAGGAGCAGAGAGAGGTGGTAGACTAGACTGATGAAGGTCCGAACTGGGGGTGGTGGCTGTAGAAGGGAAGAGGATGGGATGGATATCCAAAGTGTTGTGGAGGTAGAAATGACGAGAAGATGAGGACTGAGAAAATACCATTGTATTTGTTGGTTAGGAGATTACTGGTTACCTGGGAGAGAGCCGTTATAAGAAGATGGAGGCTAAGTCTAAAAGTCAGATTGCAAATGTTCAAGGAGTGAATGTGAGGAGAGGAAATGAAAGAATAGTTGCATTTATTTGAAACGTCTGGCCACAGATAAACGGAGAAAGAAATATGATAACTACAGGGGCAAAATGTCAAGAAAAATTCCCTCCTCTCAAATGTTTCTTCTTTCCTCTCAAAATATGTTTGTTGAGAATATTCTGTGTGTTAAATACTGACTTGGAGCTAGGCATAGATGGAGAATTAGACACATTTGCAATTTTATTTCTCCTGACTATTTTTTTTAACACACGTAATTTTTCTTCCATTTTCCACCCCCATTGGAAAAAAAAACAACAACAAAATGCTTGTAACAAATTTGCATTTTCTAAACAAATTCCTTCACTGTCCCTGTCTAAAAAATATATTTTTCATTCTGCATCTTGGATCCATCACCTCACTGTCAGAATGTGGGTAAGTAACATGCTTCCACATTGGTCTTCTGGAATCGTGTTTGGTCATTGAATTGATCAGAGTTCTGAAATCCTTCAAAGCTGTTGGTCTTTGCAGTGTTATTAGAAATTGTCCTCAGTTCTGCTCACTTCACTCTGCACCAGTTCAAACAAATAGGATTCCCATATTTCTTTTAAAAAATTATATTGATATGTTCCATTTTTACATTAAGAATATCTATAGATCACACCTGCTTTATGAAAGGTTTCTTGAAATAAGGCAAAACAGCAAAATATAACTAGTAATACAGCAACTTCACCTGAAAGTACCTGCAATGTTTCACATCTGTAGTATCCACCACACCTCTTTATTTAAAAAAATAGTTATCAGAAATCTATTTTTTCTTCTTCTCATTTCCCACTCCAATAGGGAAAATACAATTTTTTATAAAAATCATGCATAATAAAGCAAAACAAATTCTCTCAATAATTGAAATCTATATCTATATATTTATATGAAATTATAAAACTGTGTATATAATTACATAACTAATGATAAGTATGTTATAGTCTCTGTCTGTCTATCCATCTATCTGTCTTTGTATTTATACCCTAAATCCAACACCTTTCTGTAAGATAGTATGTTTCAACACTCATCCTCTCTAATATTCATCATAGTTCTTAACAGCTTTCAACGTTTTTTGTTTATACCGCATAACTAGGTTGTTATATAAATCATTCTCCTGGTTTTCATCATTTTACTCTTTATCTGCTTATAAAAGTTCTCAAAATTGTTCATTTTTAAAAAATAATATGGTGTTGCAACATAACTTGTTGTTTGGGTTTTGCTTACTTCATTCTGCCTCAGTTCATATAAGTGTTACACAAGTCCCCAAAACCCATTGTTATCACTGGTGCAGATCAATGCTCCAAGTCAGTATGGGGTGTGGGTGAGTGAGGGCAAGGTGGGAGTGGAGTTAGAGAGAACCAGAGAGAAGAGAGCTCTCTAGTATTCTTCAAGTGCTGGTTCTACTTTGAGTCTCTTTAAGTCTCTTCAGGCTCTGCAGTTGCTCAAGTATTTCTGACTTCCAGCTTTGAGACAGAAGATGGAAGATACCATGCCCTCTTCAGGATCCTGAAGGAAAAGACTCTGGGAATAAGCTGCCCTGAGAAGAGCAAGTCTCCATCAAGTCTACATCCCCACAGAAAAGTTTGGGAGAGAAGAGGTATTAGACTGACTCTCATACTGAAGGTCTACAGAGCCGTTGTGCTGACCTCATTGTTGTATGCCTGTGAAACATGGACAGTCTACCAATGCTTTTCCAGGAAACTGAATCACTTCTATTTGAATTGTCATAGGAAGATTCAGGATAAGGTACAAGGCACTGAAGTCCTTGCTTGAGCTGAACCGTCAAGTATTCAAACTATGCTTCAGAGAGCGCAACTCCGATGGGCTGGCCATGCTGTTCAAATGCAAAATGTACGCTTGCCAAAAAGACTATTTTATGGAGAACTCGCATGGGGCAGGTGATCACATGACGGTCAGAAGAGGCGATACAAAGACACTCTCAAGGTCTCTCTCAAGAACTGTGCAACATGGAAGACACTGGCACAGGACCACTCAACATGACATCCCCATATCAGAAAGGGTCCTGTGCTCTATGAGCAAAGCAGAATTGAGACAGCACAAAGGAAATGTAGGATGCTCAATTTTGGAGTATCCACCCCAAAAATTTACATGGACTATCTGTGCCAAATCTGTGGTACAGCATTCTAAGTTCATATTGTTCTGGTCAACCACAGTTGGACACACTGAAATTTCATTTTTTCATGGTGATGCTCTTTTGGTCCTCTTTGAGTACGGACAATAACCAACCAACCAACCATATCCCCACTACTAGAGATACTAGAAACTACACTGGAGATTTTGGGAACTTCCATTCGCTGAGATCTAGAATTTTCTTTCTTGGTTGAGCTGAGTTATCTCTCTTGAAATGGGAGAACTGATTCACTTTATATTGTCTGGCATATATCGTCCTATGCATACTTTCTCTGATTTATGTTTTGTTAATGAATTGAATAAGTTAATTTCTTGGCTACTGTTGTACGTGTTCATTGTGAAAATGACATTTGATAGGGAGTCAAATCTTGTATATTAAGCTCAGGGTCCTTCTCCCGCATTAATGGAATAGTGATCACACATTAGCTTGAACCTGAAAAATGCATCCCCTGACAAATAATATTTGAGAGAGCAGATGAAGATAATTCTAACCTATAATTCTCTCTGAGGAGAGCAGAATGGCCAAGCTTCTAGCCCTAATGTCCTGTTTCTTCTTCTGGTAGGAAATAAAGTCTCCCTTGGAGAAGGATGGGGAAAGAAGAGGCTAGATGTTTATTTTGCTTCCCCTTGAGGCATACAACAACCTGGCCATGCTATATGTGGGTAACAGCCCTTGTTTTATAAGTCCTTCCCTGTCTTTTTGAATGGAACAATAGTACACCATTACATTCATAGACTACAACTTATTCAGCCTTTCCTCGGTCAATGGACATAACTTTAGTTTCCTTGTTTTTTCCTTAAAAAAAAATCTGCTATAAATATTTTCATAGCTAAAGAACCTTTTCTTCTTTTTTTTGATGTCTCTTGGGAATAAGCAGGAGGATACCTGATTCAAAGGACATACACTGTTTAGTAACTTTTGTGTATAATTCCAAGTGGTTTTTCAGAATTGATGTACCTATTCACAGGTTCACCAACAATCCATGTATGTACTTGTTTTCCCACAGCCCCTCTTTTTGGGGGGATGAAAAAGAATAATCTTTGCCACTTTGGCAGGTATGAGGTGTCATCTTTGCCCCCAAATATCATAGAATCCTTCTTGGAAAGGAACTCAGGGTCCATTTGGTCCAATCTGTACCTAGATTCTATTACAAACAGTCATGATGCTTTTGTACAAAGACCAAAATGAGGGGGAACATACTAACCCCTGCAGCAAATACTCTTAGATAGCTAGTCACATTAACATTTCCTCTGCAACTGTCACCCCATGTTTATAGTCCTACCTTCTGGGACCAAGCTTTCACCTGACAGTACTTGAAGATAACCAGCATGACCTCCTAGGATGTTTCTCCTTCAGGCTAAACAGTGCCAGTTCTGTGCCCAGCTACCCTCCCTATCCTTATAGCTATCTTCTAGATGTACTTCAGCTGGCTAATGGCCTTTCTGAAATGTGGTGCCTCGAAGTAATGCAAAGAGGAAGGAACCAAAAGATAAATATGGAAGGTACCAGGAACAGGAGATAGTTGAGGGCACAGAGTCACAAAAATCTTTTAAATTGTCCTATATTGCTCTCAGAGACTGGTAAAGTACTAGGCATATGGTAAGTGCTTTATATTTGGATGGAATGATTCTCCAGCTGCTGCTTCAAACCACAGAGGTGGTTTAAAGGAACCTATCCAAAAGAATCCTTTAGGAAAAATTAGATTGATTTAGGACTATTCAAAGGAGTCTAAATCCAATACAGGGAAGTTAGGAGATTTAAATTGGTCTTGAACCTCAAGTCCATTCTTTTCTCTCTCACCCTCTTCCCCCCTCCCCAAAACACACCTTGGAATAGCCCTAAATGAAAGCTATGTGAGAGAATTAATATTTGTAAAAAATGGAAAAAGTCAGGGAAGAACAAACAAATGGGATAAAGGATGAGATGGCTGTGGCTATCCATTGTCATACTTTGGAGAGGGCAGGCTTAACCCGATTAGCCCTCCTACACAAGTCATTGCAACTTGATCATGATTTGTGGCCTAGAGGAGTTGTGGAAGTTCTTGCTTCATAGTGTTTCTCAAGCTCATTTTACTTCTTCCCATGTGTGTCTAGTGAAAGAAATGTTAGTGTAGGAAATAGGAGATTGTGCACATATGACTTTTCAAAGGGGTGAACTGTGACCAGTGGATGAAAGTAATCCAATATTGATGACTTAACACATTGTGTCCCTATATCATTTCTGGTATACCAAGTGAATTTATGCTTTAAGAATGCTCTCATGTGGAAGTAGTGAAAGAGAAAATTGTTTTGATCTCCTTAGACATAAGAACTTTATCATATTATTTAACATGAAATCTAGTATGGTAACAGCCCTTTAAAGTAAAGAATTTATTCAAAGTTACATTTTCATTATAAAGGAAGTTATATATTAACTGGAGTCAGACTGTAGTAGTATTCAAACAACACTAGGTGTCAGGAGAGAACCAGTTTATCATTTAAAAGGGTTATTTTTATTCAATAATCTAGAAATATTAATATAGATTTTTAATTGACTGTCAAAAGTTTAAAAACCATTTAATAGTATGATTGTTATAGAAGTTATTTTAATCCTAATTGTTTGCCTAAAATATATTAAGAATAGCACTGGAGGGGAATGATTCTAGATATAAGGCTGGAGGATCTCTTGACCTCTAGAGTTGCAGTGGTCTGGGACAATTTTGTGTTTGCACTAATTGTGGGAATTAATGTGGTCAGCCTTAGGAGCCAGGGGTCACTACGTTGCCCAAGAGAGATAAACTGTCCCAAGTTGGAAACAGAGCAGGTTAAAGCATCAGAGTCAATCACTGGTGGGATCAGGCCCGTAGCTAGCTCCTATACTTTCATCCTGGGTAGTATAAAGATTCTTAGTCTTAAAAAATAAATAAGAATAAGATCGGATATGTGTTCTCTAAGTTGTAGAGCTACAAGAACTTTATGCAGATGTCCTGAGTCTCCTACTTCAACAGCTTTCAACAGCATCAGGAGCATTTCTTCTTGGGGGGAATGAGTTCTTTTTTAAATAGTACTTCATTTGTTCCAGTTACATATAAAGACAATTTTTAACATTTATTTAAAATTTTTTGAGTTCCAATATTTTTTCTTTCCTCTCTTTCCTCCCCTCTCCCTAAAATGATACACAATTTGACAACGTTATATATGTGCAATCATATAAAACATATTTCCAGGTAAAAGACCAACCTTTTCTAGGATATAAGCTGCCTCCTGCCAATGTTTGCCCTTTCTTACTGAATGCTGGTGAAGGAGAATTATATCAATAAAATGATAAATCTCCTCATCTCTAGGGAACACAAACTAAGGGGAATATCAAACCATTTGGTTGTTGCCGACCAGCACAGATACTGATTAGTGTTGGTCTGAACCACTGTGAATATACAAATAGGTTTTCAGTGAAGTCTGACTTGGTTCTAGAGTATCCCAGTGAGTGATAGAGATAAGATTCTTATCCAATCAAGTACCTGGACATCTCCAGTTGCATTCAGAGAGTTAAAGGAGAGGAAAGAGTACATTCTAGGTATTCCAGTACAAAGGTCTAGAGATAGGAGAAGTGTCCCATCTGAGGAATGCAGGATGGTCAGTTTGGCCATACTACAGTGTAAGAAATGTAGTTAACACTAGAAAGGTAGGTTGGAGTCAAAGAGAGGAATATGTACGTACTCAGAACGTGGCAGTTGAAAGGGTGGCAATGGCTCATTAATGTAGGGTGGACAACTAAGCAATGAGTATATTGGACACCTACTATCTGTTGAGAGAAGAAACGTTCTGTTTATTCATTTTTATGTTTTAATCTTAAATTTTTAAACTTTACGTTTAAGTTTTTTTATTAATTAATTTGTTTTCAGTTTTCTACAATCACTTCCATATATCTTAGATTTTTTTCCCTCCCTCCCTTAGGTAGTGTGCAATCTTATATAGGTTCTACACATACATTTTTATTAAAAACATTTTCAACTTAGTAATGTTGCATAGAAGAATTAAAATGAATGGGAGAAACTATGATAACGAAAGAAAACAAAACATAACACTAGAGAAAATGGTCTGCTTGATTCTGTGATCTAATTCCATAGTTCTTTCTCTGGATGTAGAAGGCATTTTGCCTCAAGAGTCCATCGGGAATTTTTTAGGTCCTTGCATTGCTGTGTGATAGGCTAACTCTACCAGAAAAATTCCTCACACACTGTGGTTGTTACTGCGTACAAAGTTCTCCTGGTTCTGCACCTTTCACTTAGCATCAGTTTATATAAGTCCTTCCAGGCCTCTCTTGAAGTCTTCCTGTTCATCATTTCTTATAGCACAATAGTATTCCATGACATTCATATATCGCAACTTGTTCAGTCATTCCCCAATTGATGGGCATCCCCTTGATTTCCAGTTGTTGGCCACCACAAGGAGAGCTGCTATAAATATTTTTGTACATGTGGGACCCTTTCTCATTTCTATGATCTTTTGGGATACAGTCCTAGAAGATATATTGCTGAGTCAAAGGGTATGCACATTTTTGTAGTCCTTTGTGCATAGTTCCTAATTGTTCTCCAGAAAGGTTGGATCAGTTCACAGCTCCACCAACAATGAATTAGTATTCCAACTCTCCCATATCTTCTCTGACATTTATCATCTTTCTGTTTTGTTATGTTAGCCAGTCTGATAGGTATGATATGGTACCTCTGAGCTGTTTTGATTTGCATCTCTCTAATCAATAGTGATTTAGAGCTTTCTTTCATATGAATATAGATAGCTTTAATTTCTTTCTCTGAAAACTCCTTGTTCATATCCTTTGACCATTTATCAATTGGGGAATGACTTGTATTCTTTATATTTGCCTCAGTTCTCTATATATTTTAGAAATGAGGCCTCTATCACAGATACTAGTTGCAAAAATTCTTTCTCAGCATTCTGCTTCCCTCCTAATCTTGGTTGCATTAGGTTTGTTTATGCAAAAACTTTTCAGTTTAATGCAATCAATATTATCCATTTTGCACTTCGTAATGTTCTCTACCTCTTGTTTAGTTAAACATTCTCCTTTCTCCATAAATTTGACAAATGCACTATTCCTTACTCCCCTAATTTGTTTATAGTATCAGTCTTTATACCTAGATCATGTATCCATTTGGACTTCATTCTTATGTATGGCATCAGGCATTGGTCTATGCCCAGTTTCCACCATACTGTTATCCAGTTTTCACAGCAATTTTTGTACAACAGTGAGTTCTTAACCCAGAAGCTGGGGGTCCTTGGGTTTATCAAACAGTAGATTGCTGTATTTATTGATTGCTGTGTCTTGAGTACCTAATCTATTCCACCAGTACCAAGTGGTTTCGATAATTACTGCTTTATAATACAATTTGAGATCTAGTAGGGCTAGGCCACCTTCCCTACTATTTCTTTTCATTAGTTCTCTTGATATTCTGAACCTTTTGTTCTTCCAGATGAATTTTGATATTATTTTTTTTAGCTCTAGAAAATTACTATCTGGTAGTTGGATTGGTATGGCACTGAATAGGTAAATTAATTTGGTAGGATTGCCATTTTTATTATATTAGCTCGGCCTACACATGAGCAACTGATGTTTTCCCACTTACTTAGATCTGATTTTATTTGTGCAAAAAGTATTTTGTAATTGCGTTCATATAGTCCCTGGGTTTGTTTTGGCAGGCAGACTCCCATATATTTTATAATGTCTACTGTAGCTTTAAATGGGATTTCTCTTCCTATCTCTTGCTGTTGGGCTTTGTTACTAATATATAGAAATGCTGATGATTTATGTGGGTTTATTTTGTAACTTTCAACTTTGCCAAAGTTGTTTATTATTTCAAGTAGTTGTTTACTTGATTCTCTGAGATTTTCTAAGTATATCATCATATCATCTGCAAAGAGTGATAATTTAGTTTCTTCTTTGCCTATTCTTATTCCTTCAATTTCTTTTTCTTCTCTTATTGCTAAAGCTAATACATCTAGTATCATATTGAGTAACAGTGTTGATAATGGACATTCTTGTTTCACCCCTGATCTTATTGGAAATGCATTCAGCTTATCCCCATTACATATAATGCTTGCTGATGGTTTTAGGTAGATACTGTTTATTATTTTATGAAAGGCTCCATTTATTCCTATGCTCTCCATTGTGTTCAATAGGAATGGGTGTTGTATTTTGTCAAAGGCTTTTCTGCATCTATTGAGATAATCATATGGTTTCTGTTAGTTTTGTTGTTGATATGATCAATAATGCCCTGCATTCCTGGTATAAATCCTACCTGACCATCACCTATTTTTCTCATGATAAGTTGCTGTATTCTTTTGCTAATATCTTATTTAAAAATTTCGCATCTATATTCATTAGAGAAATTGGTCTATACGTTTCTTTCTCTGTTTTGGCTCTTCCTGGTGTAGGTATCAGAACCATATTTGTGTCATAAAAAGAATTTGGCAGGAATCCTTCTTCACCAGTTTTCCCAAATAGTCTATATTGGACTATTGGAATTATTGGAATTCCAGTATTGGAATTATCTGTTCCTTAAATGTTTGATAGAATTCACTTGTGAATCCATCTGACCCTGGAGATTTTTTTCCTGGGGAGTTCATTGATGGCTTATTTAATTTCTTTTTCTGGGATGAGGTTATTTAAGTATTCAACTTCCTCTTCTGTTAATTGGCATTTTAGATTTTTTAAAATATTTATCCATCTCATTTAGATTGTCAAATTTATGGGCATACAGTTGGGCAAAGTAATTTCTACTTATTGTTTCCTCCTCATTGGAGGTGAGTTTACCCTTTTCAGTTTTGATATTGGTAATTCAGTTTTCTTCTTTCTTTTTTTGAATCAAATTGACCAAAGGTTTATCAATTTTATTGTTTTTTTCATAAAACCAACTTAGTTTTATTTATTAGTTCTTGGTTGTAGTCCTAGCTCCTTTGCCTTATGGAATATCATGTTCCAATCCCTCCGATCTTTTAATGTGGAAACTGCAAGGTCCTGTGTGATCCTGACTGTAGCTCCTCAATATTTGAATTGTTTCTGGTTGCCTGCAGTATTTTCTCCTTCACTTGATAGTTCTGGAATTTGGCAACAATATTCCTTGGTGTTTTTAGTTTGGGATTCCTTTCAGGATGTGAATGGTGGATTCTTTCAATGAATATTTTGCCCTCAGGATCTAGGACATCTGTGCAGTTTTCCTTGTTGATTTCTTGGAAGATATTGTCCAGGCTCTTTTTTTTATCATGACTTTTTGGTAGACCAAAAATTCTTAGGTTTTCTTTCCTGGATCTATTTTCCAGGTCAGTTGTTTGTCCAATGAGATAGTTTACATTTTCTTTTATCTTTTCATTCTTTAGATCCGGTTTGACTGGTTCTTGATGTCTCATAGAGTCATTAACTTCTATTTGCCCAATTCTAATTTTTAACAAATTATTTTCTTCAGTTAACTTTTGCATCTCCTTTTCCATCTGTCCAATTTTTCCTTTTAAGGAGTTATTTTCTCCAGTTAGTTTTTGTGCTTCCTTTTTCATTTATCCACTTTTCTCAGTTAGGTTTTGTGCTTCCTTTTCCATTTGTCCAATTTTCCTTTTAAATTCTTCTGTGATTTCTTTTTTCATTTTAAATCATTTAAAATCATTTTTTAAAAAAATCATTGGCCAGTTTTTCTTCTAATTCCCTAATTTGACTTTTCAAAATCCTTCTTGAGCTCTTCCAAGAATGCTCTTTGGGTTTGAGACCAGTTCATATTCCCTTCTGAGGTTTCAGATGGGAGTACAGTCTCAATGCTGACTTCTTTGGTATTCATATTTTGGTCCTTGTCCCCATAGAATGATTCTATGGTCTTATTTTTTCTGTTTTACTTCTTGCTCATGGTAATCACTCTTTTCCTAGCTTTTAAAGTGAATCTTTCCTTCTGGGGTACAGAGGGCTCTGTCCCATAGGTCTTGTGCTTAGAACTGTGGGCTTTATGTATTATGGCCTCTGGTTCTTTCAGCTAGAAGCTAAAATGCTTTAGCTTACCTGGTGCTGAGATGGCTGCTGTGCCAAAACTGAGGCCAGGTGCAGTCTTTCTGAATTTCCTCAGAGTTACCCTGCATTAAGTGTGGGAGAGGGGTGGTCTGGCCACAGGAGTTCTCCTCTCCTGAGCACAGGCAGTCTCAATGGTTGGTGAACCCATTTGTGCTAGTGTCTTCCCAATTCCCCTGACTATGCTAAGGTAGGCCTGGGATCCTGGTGTTGGTGATTATGGGCAGCACCCCCCTGGGGCTCAGGATCTCCTCCTGGTTCACTGAGGTGGGGCTGTCTGGGACTGCTCCAGTCCTGCACTGGTCTCCTTCAGTCACAGTAGGAGGGATCCCCCTTTGCAATTTTCCTAACTTCACAGGTTAAGAGGCTGTTTACCCCTTTAGCTGATCTCACTGTTCCTGGATTCTTCCTGGGGAAATATTCTGTGGTTTTTTTCAATGTCAACAAGGGGAGGGAGACAGCATTTACTGATCACTCTTCGCTCCCAGAAGTTCAATTAGGTGACTTACAAATATTTAATCAGTGGGCTGATAGTCTCAGGAGTGGCTACTGCAGTTACCTAGGGTTCTGCTGGTTTTCTGTCACTAAGTTCCACTGGACTACTATCCTAGACTGATACGTTTGAGATTCTGCAGTGCTGCTACTGCTTCAGACTGCCCGAGGCTTTCTGCTAGGCTTTGCTATGGTAGGATCTGTGCTAGCACAGCCTGTGTGCTCCTCCTGCCCCATGCAAAAGATCCTTCCTGTTGATCTTCTGGTCTGTCCTGGGTTGGAAATCTGCCATACTTGGTCTCCTACTGGATTCTGACACTCTAAAATTTGTTCAGATTCTCTTTTTAGAGGTAATCTGAAGGAGTTTGTCTTAGAGCTTAGGTGAGTAGTTGCTCTCACTCCACCATCTTGGCTCCACCTCTCTACACATACATTCTTACTAAACACCTTTTCACCTTAGTCATATCACATAGAAGAATTAAAATGAATGGGAAAACCATGAAAACAAAACAAAGCATAACACAAGAGAAAATGGTTCTGCTTCATTTTGTGATCCAATTCCATAGTTCTTTCTCTGGATGTGGAAGGCATTTTGCTTCGAGTCCGTTGGGAATTTTTTAGGTCCTTGCATTGCTGTGATGGGCTAAGTCTACCAAAAAAAATTCCTTGCACACTGTGGTTGTTGTGGTATACAAAGCTCTCCTGGTTCTGCTCCTTTCACTCAGTTCATATGAATCCTTCCAGGCCTCTCTGAAGTCTTCCTGTTCATCATTTCTTATAGCACAGTAGTATTCCATTACATTCATATACCACAACTTGCTCAGCCATTCCCCAGTGGATGGGCATCCCCTTGATTTCCAGTTGTTGGCCACCACAAAGAGAGCTGCTATAGATATTTTTGTACATGTGGAGCCTTAAGTTTTAATTGATATCTTTTATAATATCTTTATTTCACAGTATTCTGCTATCCAGACAACAATCTTTACAATGAAGGATTAAAAGGGGAAAAAAAAGCAGTCTATCAGAATATGTGACTGACAGCACCTATAATATTCCACATCCATAACCCCCACCTCTTATTGTTTGTCCTTCATTCTTGAAGAGAATCATGACATCAAGAAGGTGATGCCATGACATTCAAGTGAGTTGGAATTAAGTAAAAGAGGGCAGTGCAAAGTCACCAGCCTCACTTTCTCCGGAGCCATCTGGGTCTAAAAGCAAGATATAGATCAGGCTGAGTGGAGATGTCCCTGGATGCCCTACTTCTACAATGGGAAGGAAGTATTTTGTCATACCTCAAGAAGAAGAATGATGTATTGAAATCCTAATTCAAATGATAAGATCCAATTTTTCTTCTATCACACATTTAGAATGTTTTGGGATGAAATATGTATTTTGTCTAACTTGGTTTTCCTTTAAAATCCAATGGGTAGTATTAGATACAGTAATTGGTTGTCCCAGCTGTCCTTTAATCTTAGTACTAAGTTCCTTGAACATCAAGTATGTGTGCATTTCTCCCTCCCTCTCTAGGTTATTATGTTCATTCATAAAACAAATCTGGAGTCAGAATCAATAGAACTAACTATCTTTAATATTTTAAAAATTGATTTCCACAGTAGATTGTACCATCATTTTTATATCTTTTGATACAGAGAACAATTCAACATAAAGCTAACTCATTTTGGGCCCCATATGATTCTGAAGAATCATTGTCCATAAGCAAGCCTTTCTCTAGTTTTCATTTATTAGTTCCAAATAAAGTAATTTAAATATTTCACAACAACTATCATGATCTCCCCATTTTCAATGTTTTTTTCCTGCTCTAGCAGAATTCCAATTTTTTTAAACATTCCTTATATGCCATAATTTATAGACCTCTGACTTTTTTTCATGGAGAGGGAGAGGACTTATGGCACAATATTGCTCTTTGGCATGAAGAATTATGACACGCTGGTAACTTTTAAGGAGAATAAGAAGGCCTGCATCTGCACCTGTAAGTTACAAATGTATATTCCATACAAATCAGGATGCCTGGCAAAACCTGTGCGATACCTGGCACACCCTTTGAGAAACTCTCTTCTGGACCTTATACCATCTTGGTCACTCTCATTTGGGCTTATTACAGTTTGCCAATATTCTTTTTAAAAGTGGTATTTAGAGGTGAATATAGTGCTTGAAATGTGATTTAACTAGGTGTAACAGCAAGCACTCTGACACACCCAGGATGACTTGCTAGCACAGGTTCTTGGATCTGCTTTTCTTAAAGGAAAGCAACTTTTAAGGAGGTCAACAATCTTCTTTAATTACATTCAATAGTTCAGGGGAAAAGTCAGCACCATGAATGTCAGAAAAATGCAAGCAGAGAAATTAGCATGAAGATCAATAGACAGGACTCTGACTGCTTGAGTCAAAGCAATATTGCTAAACACTTCACATACACCGCTGGACAGAGACAGCCTTTAGAGCTGAGCAGTTGGAGGGTCTGAACATGCTCAATCTCAACCAGAGAAGCACAAAGTCCTTCTCATAAGTGAGCCCCAAAGCAAAATATCAACTCAGAGTATACACTTTTCAGAGCCAGAAGGCATCACTACCTTTGTGACTTAGTGCCTAATCACTTAGTGTCAAAAGATGTGCAAGCCTTCCTACAAGCAAGCCTGCCCTAAGCAAGCTTTCCTTCATGGGCTCCTCATGGGCAGAGAAGATGTTATATCCCATTAACATTACACTAGTTTGGAGTACAATAGGACCATTACTTCCCTTTACCTGGGTACCATGTTACTATGAATGTTGCTTAGGATTGAATTATCATTTTTTTTCTAACTATATCACATTGTTAACTCATCATGGTGAGCTTATAGTAAATGAAAATTTCTAGAACATAAATGTTTTAGTAGAGGCACTAATTGTGCACATGCAATTAAATTTTTGAACCCAAATGTAAGATTTTATATTTATCCCTATAAATTTCTCTTTGTGGTCTTGTTAATGCATCATTTTTATCTTGTTAAGATCTTTATGAATTCTCATCTTGTCATTTGAAATGTTAGTGATACCTCCCTGCTTTTTGGTTTGACTATATCACTTCCCCATTCTCAAAAACCTACAATGGTTCACTATTATGTATAGGACAAAATACAAACTATTTAACCTAGTGTTTTAGTTTCTCCATAGCTTATTTTCTTTCTCTTCTAGCCTTATTACACATTTCCCCTGTTCATACACTCGGTATATAGTGAAACTGGTCTACTAGCTGTTTCTTGAACTAAACATGCTGCCACACATTTGTACTGGCAACCCCCCATGCCTGGAAAACACGTACTTCTTATTCTTATCTGCCCTTCAGAGCCTTTCTCTTTGGCTTCACTCAGGTAGAACATAGTGGAATTGCATCAGGAAGAACAGCTGAGCCCTTTCCCACACTTCTGCCATGAAGATCTAAAAACACATCAGACTGAGCCTTGGTCAGGAAATTAAAAAAAAAATTTCAGTGAGTTATTTTTCCAGTCCAGATAGGCATAGGGAGACAGATAAAGAGGTCTGTGAACTGTGAGGACAAGTGACCTGGAGTATGCTGTTCGGAGAATTCTAGGACTGAAGGAAAAAAAATTGTGCCCAAGAATAAGAAGAAATACCAAATTACTTTGTGCAGGCTACAGGAACAGGTATGTGTCACAGGTATCTGTATGATATGAAAAACATACAGCCAGGGTAGGCTGAGGAGGGGATCTTTGTCTAGGGTGGGATAAAGGATGAGGGGTGGTTGGGAGGCCCCAGGCTACGTAGTTATTTAGAAACATGTACAGAAGCAAATAGTAACAGGAATCCCAGACCAAAGGGAAAACAGTACTGTCACGCTGAACCTGCAGAACTCTAAATCTGACTGTTAGTGGTTGAGTTCAGTAGCAATTTTTTGAGATTTCCACAAAAGGGCCAAAATGACAGCACAACTGCTCAGATTCAAATGCAGTTCAGGAATTTGCAGAATACCAAGAAGAGCAGTGATCAGATTCCACCCTGGATGGGACACTCAGCGAGCACTGAAAGCTTGTAGATCTCCAGCCTGAACTGTAACTGAGATCTGGGAATAATACAACACTTGATACTCCAATAAAAGACCCAACAGGACAAAAGCTCACCTAATATAGTCTCAAGTCATAAAGTAATATAAAAGAATGAGCAGGGGGGGCGGAGCCAAGATGGCGGAGTAGAAAGATGCACATACACATAGCTCCGAACCCACAACCCATAGAATGGCTACAGTGAAGTAACTCACGGCGAATTCTGCACCCAGAGGCCCCGGAACATTGGAGCGAGGGAGATTTCTGTTCTGGAGAGACCTGCAAACCTCTCGCGGGGGGTCCTTCGCGCTGCGGACTGGGCACTGGGACTGGGAGCTGAGTGCAGCCCTGCCGTGGCCGTGGCACCGAGAGGAAAAGATCCAAGCAAGCTTCAGGGACAGGATCTCCAGCAGCCACGCGGGTCCCTCCACCCACAGAGGGACCTGTAAACCTCTCACAAAAGGTCCATCGCACTGCAGACGCGGAGCCCAGCCCAGACCTGCCCCAGCCTCAGCACCGAGAGATACAGATCTGAGTAGGCTTCAGGGACGGGATCTCCAGCAGCCGCACAAGTCCCTCCATCCACAGGTGACGGGGGTCCGTGAGAGAGTCTCTTTGGCGGGTTGAGAGGGGTGTGGGTGCCCCCATAACTCAGGCCCCCCCCCGGGAGGTAGAAGCTGAGAGGCGGCTGCAGACCGGGGCTCCCCAAGGGGGCAGGAGCCTGGATCCATTGTGGAAGGTCTGTGCATAACCCCCCTGAGGGAACTGAGCCTGAGAGGCGGCCCTGCCCCTACCTGACCACCTGAACTTAATCTCACACTGAATAGCAGCCCTGCCCCCACCAAAAGCCCTAAGGCTGGAAGCAGCATTTGAATCTCAGACCCCAAACGCTGGCTGGGAGGATCAGGAGGTGAGGTGGGTGTGAGGAGAATATTCAGAGGTCAAGTCACTGGCTGGGAAAATGCCCAGAAAAGGGAAAAGAAATAAGACTATAGAAGGTTACTTTCTTGGTGAACAGGCATTTCCTCCCTTCCTTTCTGATGAGGAAGAACAATGCTTACCATCAGGCAAAGACACAGAAATCAAGGCTTCTGTGTCCCAGCCCACCCAATGGGCTCAGGCCATGGAAGAGCTCAAAAAGAATTTTGAAAATCAAGTTAGAGAGGTAGAGGAAAAGCTGGGAAGAGAAATGAGAGACATGAAGTCAAAGCATGAACAGCAGATCAGCTCCCTGCTAAAGGAGAACCAAAAAAATGTTGAAGAAATTAACACCTTGAAAACTAGCCTAACACAATTGGCAAAAGAGGTTCAAAAAGCCAATGAGGAGAAGAATGCTTTCAAAAGCAGAATTAGCCAAATGGAAAAGGAGATTCAAAAGCTCACTGAAGAAAATAGTTCTTTCAAAATTAGAATGGCACAGATGGAGGCTAATGACTTTATGCAAAACCAAGAAATCACAGAACAAAGAGAGAAGAATAGAAAAATGGAAGATAATGTGAAATATCTCATTGGAAAAACAACAGACCTGGAAAATAGATCCAGGAGAGACAATTTAAAAATTATGGGACTACCTGAAAGCCATGATCAAAAGAAGAGCCTAGGCATCATCTTTCATGAAATTATCAAGGAAAACTGCCCTGAGATTCTAGAACCAGAGGGCAAAATAAATATTCAAGGAATCCACAGAACACCGCCTGAAAGAGATCCAAAAAGAGAAACTCCTAGGAACATTGTGGCCAAATTCCAGAGTTCCCAGGTCAAGGAGAAAATATTGCAAGCAGCTAGAAAGAAAAAATTCAAGTATTGTGGAAATACAATCAGGATAACACAAGATCTAGCAGCCTCTACATTAAGGGATCGAAGGGCATGGAATAGGATATTCCAGAAGTCAAAGGAACTAGGACTAAAACCAAGAATCACCTACCCAGCAAAACTGAGTATAATACTTCAGGGGAAAAATTTGTCTTTCAATGAAATAGAGGATTTTCAAGTATTCTTGATGAAAAGACCAGAGCTGAAAAGAAAATTTGACTTTCAAACACAAGAATGAAGAGAACCATGAAAAGGTGAACAGCAAAGAGAAGTCATAAGGGACTTACTAAAGTTGAACTGTTTACATTCCTACATGGAAAGACAATATTTGTAACTCTTGAAACATTTCAGTATCTGGGTACTGGGTGGGATTACACACACACACATGCACACACGCACACATACATAAAGACAGAGTGCACAGAGTGAATTGAAGAGGATGGGATCATATCTTAAAAAAAAATGAAATCAAGCAGTGAGAGAGAAATATATTGGGAGGAGAAAGGGAGAAATGGAATGGGGCAAATTATCTCATAAAAGAGGCAAGCAAAAGACTCATTAGTGGAGGGATAAAGAGGGGAGGTGAGAGAAAAACATGAAGTCTACTCTCATCACATTCTACTAAAGGAAAGAATAAAATGCACACTCATTTTGGTAGGAAAACCTATCTCACAATACAGGAAAGTGGGGGATAAGGGGACAAGCAGGGTGGGGGGATGATAGAAGGGAGGGCATGGGGAGGAGAGTGCAATTCGAGGTTGACACTCATGGGGAGGGATAGGATCAAAAGAGAATAGAAGTAATGGGGGACAGGATAGGATGGAGGGAAATATAGTTAGTCCTATACAACACAACTATTATGGAAGTCATTTGCAAAACTACACAGATTTGGCCTATATTGAATTGCTTGCCTTCCAAAGGGAAGGGGTGGAGAGGGAGGGAGGTAAAGAAGTTGGAACTCAAAGTGTTAGGATCAACTGTCGAGTAATGTTCTTGCCACTAGGAAATAAGAAATACACGTAAAGGGGTATAGAAAGCTATCTGGCCCTACAGGACAAAAGAGAAAACAGAGACAAGGACAGAGAGGGATGATAGAAGAGAGAGCAGATTGGTCATAGAGGCAATTAGAATGCTTGGTGTTTGGGGGGGGAGGGGATAAAAGGGGAGAAAATTTGTAACCCAAAATTTTTTGAAAATGAATGTTAAAAGTTAAATAAATAAATTTAATTTAAAAAAAAAAAAGAATGAGCAAACAAACTAACAAACAGATTTTTACCATAAAGATTTATTATGCTGACTAAAATGCTCAAGATACAAACCCAGGAGGAGAAAATGACCTCCAAAACATCTCTTTGCACAACCTGAAAGAAAAGCGCAGCTTGGGCACAAGTCCAGTCAGAAATTCCTGGAAAAAATGAAATAATATCCTATATTGAATATTTTAAAAAAGCCATTGAAAATAGTGGCAGAAATAAGTGGGTAAAAATTATTTTAAAAATTAAATTAGAACATTAGAAGGAAAAATAAGAAAAGAAATGAAAATTGTGGGATAAAATGGAAGGAGAATTAATAGCTTAGTAAAGGAGGTAACTTTGTCTAAGTAAAGACTCCACCCAGTCCTTAAATCAATAAGTAATATCTGTTTAAAACCACCAGCAAGCATTTTCTGTAATGGGGATATTGTACTAGAAATGTTAGCTTTAAATAAGAGAAGAAAAAGAAATTGAAGGAATTAGAATAGGCAGTAAGGAAACAAAAGTATCATTCTTTGTAGATGATATGAAGGTATACTTAGGGAATCCTAGAGAATCAACTAAAAAACTACTTGAAATAAATAACAACTTTAGCAAAGTTTCAAGATATAAAATAAACCTACATAAGTTATCAGCATTTCTATTTATCACCAGCAAAACCCAGTACCAAGAGATAGAAAGAGAAATGCCATTAGAATAACTATAGACAATGTAAAATATTTTGGAGTCAACCTGCTAAGATAAACCCAGGAACTATATGAATACAATTGCAGAACACTTTTCACACAAAGAAAGTGAGATCTAAACAATTTGAAAAATATCAATTGCTCATGAAAAAGCTGAGCTAATATAATGAAAATTATAATTCTATGTAAATTAATTTACTTATTCAGTGCCATACCAAGCAAACTACTAAAAATTATTTTATAAAACTAGAAAAAAAATAAAATTCATCTGAAAGAACAAAAGGTCAAGAATATCAAAGGAATTAATGAAAAAATGTGAAGGAAGGTGGTTTAGCTATGACGAATCTAAAACTATAATATAAAACAGCAATCATCAAATCTATTTGGTACTGGCTAAGAAGAGAGTGGTGGATTGGTGGAATAAATTAGTTGCTCAAGACACAGGAGTGACTATAGTAATTTACCATTTGACAAACCTAGAGATTCCAGCTTCTGGGATAAGAACTCACTATTTGACAAAAACTTCTGGGAAAACTGGAAGAGAATATGGCAGAAACTCAGTATAGACCAACATCTCACACTATATACCAACATATGGTCAAAATGGGTGCATGATTTAGATGTAAAGGGTTACACCATAAGCAAACTAGGAGAGTAAGAAGTACTTTACCTGTCAGATTTAGAGAGAAGGAAAGAATTTGTGATCAAATGAAAGACAGAGAGCATTATGAAATGCAAAAAGGATCATTTTGATTTTATTAAATTAAAAAGGTTTTGGACAAACAAAACCAATGCAACCAAGCTTAGAAGAAAAGCAGAAGTAGGAGAGATACTTTTTACAGCAAGTGTTTCTGATAAAGATCCTATGATTCTAGAACCATTCATTAACCAACATTTTTTTGGATATAGGTGTTTAACCAGCTGTGGACTTGTATAGTTATATATTCCAACAAACTAACATTTCTTTATATTTTCCCGAGGATATAATGAGAGATTTCTGTCACATTGAAATAAAGGTACAATTCTTTACCAGAATTGTTTCTGGGAATGCACCCTATAAAATGCAAATAATGGTTTCATGAGAAAATGAAGGAACTACCTCTCTTCCCACCTCTCTTCCCAATTCAATAGATGAAATCCCTGATGCAAGGAAAGCTGTTTAAAACCAAGGGCTTCCTTCTATTTCCCAACCATCTAGCAATTGCCCTGGGATGTAGATTTAAAGGACAAAGAGTCAGGGGTACTCACCTTTTCTTCTTTTGTCTTTCTCCCATCTACTTTATGATTTTACTTTCCATCCATCTTTTCTCAGAGAAGTAATTCTGGCTTAGACTGATGTTCCCATTCTTAAAGTGTCCATGGCCTTGGTAATAGCACTTTTCATTTTTGGGGGTTCTATCAATATATTTTGAGCCCCAAAGTGTGCGTTGGCCAAATAAATTAGTCCACAACACTTGCTTAGTCTACCAGCTAAATAATATCTTTAGAAAAGTAAATGAAGTAAATTTGCATGACTTGTTTATAGTTAACTCATGCTGATTTTGTGGTAAAATGTTTCTATTTATACCCTAATGTACAAAAATTTCCTTGAATGCTCTAAGAAAATAGCAAAGAAGAATTTTATGATACCATACACCAGTGTTTTTAAAAATGTAAATGGTATCCTAAATCAGTTCACAACACATTGACTGCCATTTTTATTTCTCTTAATGGAAGTAGTTCCAAGGTATGGGCATTTTTAGCTTTTACTAATTGAGTGTGATTGCTCTGAGCCAAATTAAATGCCTCTGAAAAATAGCTATTTTATTTAAAATATTGTTAGTTATTTTATTAAGAATTTATTTAAAAAAATTAAGTTATTTATTAAAAAATTGAGAATATATTACATGTCTCCTTTAATATATAAATAATTAATAAAATAAATTTCTAAAATGTTATTATTATGTTTGTCCTTTAGATACTGGCATAAAAACAACTAGCTGAAACAGCAGCTATCTAAACCATTTAAAGGATGGCATCACAATTCCCAATGTGGGAATTCCCTCTTCTCTCAACATGCCAATTTCAGCCCCTCTCTAACTTAGTAGATAGATCCTCAAGAGGTTATCTGAGGCACCAAAGATTTAATGAATTTGCAATTAGAGGTGTGAGTAGTGGAATTTCAACTCAAGTTTTCTTTACTTGAATGAAGTCAAGAAAGCTTACCCTTTACCCCCACGTTGACTGCAGAACTTAAAAATGGTGGTTTAGAAAAAGAGTAATGATAAAATAAAATCATTTATACTATTTTCTTGCCATATGTTTTACATTTTCAGTGCAATAATTTCATTTTCAGAAAGGACACTATAAATAAGAAATGAATCAGACAGTGATATGTAAATAATGTAATTACAACATCATGTTTAAGTCTCATAGTCGTCTATGTTGGGTATAAAAAAGTCATTAAAAATAGTGTCAGAAGTGACTGGGTTATTTTTCAGTGATGTTTTAAGTCTCACTGAAGGCAATTTGCAGGATACTTTCACTGCTTTCCCCCTCAAAGGCAAATATTTTTATCTAATCTTATATTGTAAAAATGAGTAAAGTAAGTCAATGCAAATAGGTTATGATAATATAATTTTAGGCTTTGTCATTTCTAATTAGAGCAACTGGAATCCCTGGAATCTTACTAGTTTACTGAATTGGGTCATTTTTACGTTTTTGAATGTAGAAGATGTCTATGAATTCTAATTGGTCAATTTCTCTTTTCTCAGTAGAATTTCATGAATGATTTGAAATGAATCCTATCTAAACCCTTTCATAATGAAAATACAAACTTCTTGCTAATTCAGAATCTGCAACATATCTAGAACATTCCATTTAAAATTCTTTGGGTCAAACTCTTTCAACATACAACAAAAAATCCTAGAAATCTACTAGAAGAGACCTTAGAGGTCAGTCATTCCAGCTCAGAATCATGGGTGAATTCCCTCTACAATATCCTGAAAAAGTGGTCATCCAGCCTTTGCTTACATATTTCTAGTGACAGGATCAAGAAATAGCTCATTCTATTTTCATGATACTTTAATTTTTAAGTTGTTCTTCATAATAAATGAAAATGAGCTTCCTTGTAATTGTCACCAATTGCCCTAGTTCTATCTTCTGGAGATGAGAATCAATCAATCAACATTTATTACTTACCTGCTATGTCCTAGGAACTGCACTAAGTGCCAATAATTTTTTTTTTTTTTTTAGGATCTACGCATACTTTCCTATTGAATATGTTTTCGCTATAGTCAGGCTATGTAGACGAACTAAAGTAAATGGAAGAAATCATATAACAAATCAAAACATAATACACACACACACACACTAAAATGATCTGCTACATTCTGCAAATGAATTCCATATTTCTTTCTGAGTGTGTAAGGCATTTTGCCTTAGAAGACCATTGGGATTTTTTTTTAAGTTCTTGCATTGTTACGAAGTTCCAAGTCTACCAGAAAAAACTCTCACACACTGTGGTCATTGCTGTGCACAAAGTTCTCCTGGTTCTTCTCCTTTCTCTCAGCATCAGATCGTATAAGTCCTTCCAGGCCTCTCTGAAGTCTTCTTGTTCATCATTTCTTATGGTGCAATAGTACTCCATTACATTCATATACCATAATTTATTCAGCCATTCCCCAATGAATGGGCATCCCCTTGATTTACAATTTTTGGCAACTGCAAAGAGTGCTGCTATTTTTGTACATGTGGGACCCTTTCCCATTTTTATGATCTCTTGCCAATAATTTAAAAAGAGGCAAAAGATTGTCCTTACCTCAAGGAGCTTACAATCTAATAACATAAATCTAGAAATACATCTTTCCCCCATTTCATAAGATAAGAAAGATAACATTTGCAATATAGATTTACATACGGATCTTCCTGCAGGTCTTTCTACCTGGGAGGACATTAGACTTTTCCATTCTTCTGTAAACTCCCTGAGGCCCCTTTCAATTTTTATACCATGGAGGACATTAAGATCATAGATGAAGTCACTTTAAATATCAGTGTGGGACAGTGCCGGATTTGTAGTGAGAGGATCTGAGTACAATTTTTTTTTTTTGTTTAGTAAATTAGTTTATTTTTAGTTTCTGAGTTCAAATTCTTGTTCCAACTTCTTCCAACCTCCATGATCATGAACAAATCATTTTATCTCTCTGGCTTTCAGTTTTTCAAGTCTTAAAATGAGAAAGTTGGACTAGATAACCTCTTAACTTCCCTTCTTGATTTTCTTCAATCCTGTCAGCTTACAGAGGAAGGAACTGATTCTGATAATGTCTTGTTATAGTCACAGTGCTGGACTTGTAAAGGAAGGACATTATATGAAATATAGGAAGGTAGAGGGGGAAAAAGGAAAGAATTCACCCATTTGAGATCAAATAGCATTGGTGTTAACAATCTCTTCTTTCGTGATGCTTCAATGCCAAATGACAGCTGAGGTTTGGGTTCAGTTCAAATAAAAGGGAATGTGTTCAGTAAAAAGGAAGCATGGATGCAAAGGGCAGCCATTTTCTTTCTATACTGTTCAATGAATTCTGGTGGCTTATTGCTTCCAGGATCAAACATAAAATCCTGGAACTTTTAACTTTCAACTTTCAAAGCCCTTCCTAAGCTGGCCCCTTTTTACCTCTTCTTAACCCGTACTCCCCCTTCCACACTCTACAATCCAGTGACACAGGCTTTCTCACTGTTTGTCTCATATGACACCCCATCTCCTGACCTGGAGAGTTTTCTCTGGCTGTTTTCATGCCTGGAACTCTCTCCTATATCATATTCATTTCTTAACTTCTCTAGCTTCCTTCAAAACTTAGCTAATACTTCACTTTCTGCAAAAATATAAAGTTTCCCCAGCCCTCCTTAATCTTAGTGCCTTCCTTCTGAGGCTACCTTCAATTTATCCTCTATATATTTTGTTTGCACATAGTTGTTCGAATACTATCTTCCCTTTTTAAGCTAAGAGCTCCCTGAAAGCAGGGTCTGTTCCCTTCCTTTCTTTTCATTCCCCAGTGCTTAGCAAAGTGCTTGGCACATAGTAGACCTTTAATAAATGTCAGTTGATTGACTGACTACTTCTTGCCATTGATCACTTTCAAGGTATGAGACCATCATTACCTTGTTACTTTTTCTGCACTAGGCTAAAAACGTATATCAGAGACTATGGTAGCTTAAAAGTTAAAGTACAAGTGATTAAAAAGTCTTTGGAAGAGGAAAAAAAGTCATCTTCAAAATATGGCAAGCCAACTGAAAATAATGGAGATAGCCTATGCCATATCCAGGGGTAGCTAGACCTCTGGGATAGACCATTGGGCATGGAGCCAAGAAGACTTGAGCTTTAATCTTAATTCAGATACTGACTTGCCATGTGAACCCTGGGCAATTCACTTAAGTGTCTATGCCTCAGTTTCCTCAGGTGTAAAATGGGGTTAATTGTAGCAGGTAACTCCCAGACTTGTGAGGATCAACTGAGATAACTTTTGTAATGTGTTTAGCACAATGTCTGACACATAGTTGGGACCTGATAAATCTTGTTGGCTTTCTGCTTTTCTTCCTATGTGACAACTAGGCTCTGTTGTCTTCGAATTCCTTCTTATATGATTAATTTCAGAAAAATGAAAGGGAGTATGGAGGCTAATTTAGTGAGGCCTGAATACTGTTTCTTCCATTTCTGTATTTAAAAATAAAATTTGTGGGGGAGTCCTAACAGATAGAATAGTTACGAAATTTCTAATAATTGGAAGTGGTTATATAGAGTAAGGGCTTATCTTTCAATATTTCTTGATATACAGGATATATATAGGATTGAGAGAAATACGGCTGTTAGGTTAAGCACTTCATGGAAATGATGCTCCGCTACAGCTTTGAAGAAAACATCAGTGATATTAAGACACCCGATTTTTATTTTTTAAATGAATCCTTCTATGCTCTTTGCCTAGTGATGCATCCAATATGCAGCATTTATGTCCTGGAAAAGTGGCACAGTCAGCTAGGGGGAGCAGTAGATGGATAGAGTGATGGGTCTAGAGTCAGGAAGACTCATTTTTCTGAGTTCAAATCTAGACTCAGACACTTATTAGCTGTGGGACCTGAGCAAGTCACTTAGTCCTGGTTGCCTTAGTTTCCTCATCTGTATAATGAGCTGGAGAATAAATGACAAACTTTTCCAGTATCTTTGTCAGGAAAACCCTAAATGGGATCATGAAGAGTCAAACATGACTGAAAACAGCTTAACAACAACACTATTTCCAATATTCATAGGAATCCTGGCTATTTCACAGTCCACTTTTTCTTTAAGCTGCTTTTAATTTATTTCAAACCATTGCTTCCTGGCTGATGCCAGTTTGCACAAATTGTAAAAGATTATTGGAAATAAACATTTGGAATACCCACTTTGTATGATTAAGCATTCAATAGGATATGCCTTTGACACTCCCCTCAAATCTTCATTGATTTGGTTAATATTAAAATACTCTCAGATGTCCATAAGCCATCTGTCTTTTCATTCAAACTCATTGAACCCTGCTGTATTAAGCAGCTGCTTAAAGGGCCATTTCACTTGATATCACTACGTATGGCAATGTGCTCATGTTGGAAAGCTGGGTTGGAAAGCCTGGGTAATTTCTCAAAATTTCTGATCTCACTATTTGCTATATTACTTTGTTGGATTAGTACATCACAGGTACAATTCCATGGTATCTATGCAGTCCCATTTCAATATTTAACATCTAAATGGTACATTTAATGGTCTTGGTTAGCATCAGAATGATTTGGGCTTTTTTATTTTCACTCTTCTCTCTCTCCTCCCCCTTTTTTTCCTGTTTATTAGCCTGAATGTGAGCGTGTATGAAGTATATCTAAGAAGTTGAGCTTGGCTTTGAGTAGGACATAGTCCAAGATGACTATTTCCAGATGGCTTTCCATAGTTTGAGGACTGATGTTTGTTATTCTGTTTTTTGTAATTAATAAGGATTTATTTTCTTTCCCTCCATTAAAAAAAAGAAAAACAACCCCCTTATAACAAATATGTATAGTCAAGGAAAACAAATTCCCACACTAGTCATGTCAAAACATGTATGTATTATTCTGCCTATTGAATCTATCATCTTTCTATCAGAGAGTGAGTGGCATGTTTCTCCATCAGTCCCATGGAATCATATTTGGTCATTGCACTGATCAGAATTCTTATGTCTTTCATAGTTAGGAAGAGGAAGGAGGACCACAGAGGGTATTCCTGAGCATGGGAATCAACTCTGATTGGTTAACAATTAATAAAGGAATGACTATTATAATGAGAGGTAGATTTATTCTAATGAAAGGCTGGGGGATATGACTATGATCATTCAGTCTTGGACAAAGAGACTTATCTCTTATCCAGACTACCCCACCTAGGGCAGTGTAGACAAAAGGGAGTCTACATCTACTCAGACCTGGTTGACTAAAATGCATAATAATAATAATACTCACATAATAAATAAATATAATATGTAAACACATAATAAATCCACCTATGCCTCCCTTCTCCTTTATCTGTGCAGGGTTCTCTCCCTTCTAGAGACTCCTCTCATCTCCATTAATTTTCCCCTGTTGAGAGTTGTTATAACATTGTGGTCACATACACAGACTGCTTCTTGCTAATCTGTCTCCACATACTCCTAAAGTACAAGTATGAACATCAAGAACCTTCAGTAGCTACCTAGTATCCCTAGGATAAAATCTAAATTCCTCTGACATTTAAATCTCTTCACACATAAGCCTAATTTTCCAGATTGATTACATATCACTCCCTCAAATTCACTATATATTTTAGCCAAATCAAGCAAGTAACATATATTCATTAAGTACCTACTACTTTCCATGTTCTATGTTAGATGATTAGAATACAAATGAAATGAATGAAACAATTTCTGCTCACAATGCACTTGCATTCAAATTCACCTGCTTGCCATTTCCATCTCCTACCTTTGTGCTTCCCCCCAAAACCGCCATACTTGCCTGCCATACTTATGTTCCGCTTCTTAGAACTACTAGCTTCAGTCAAGGGTAAGCTCAAATACCAACATCCTTTTTTCTCTAGGTTTTTGGGAACATTGCTCTCTCTCCTGGTTCTCCTCTTGTTTGTCTTCCCCATGAGCCCCTAGAGAGCAGGGACTGGTTTTTGTTTTTTTTCTGTTCATCCATCCATCCATCCATCCACCCATCCATCCATGCATCCATTTATTTACTCATTTATCTATCTGCTCATTTATTTACTGATTGATTGCTTTTCCTTGTATCCCTAGTTCTTAACACAGCGACTGGCTTAATAAATGTTTATTGACTGGGAACTGAAGCAAGAAGGTTTAGTTCAAAACAACAAAATTTATGTCATAAAATTTGTAATATTCTCCTGTGCAAATCCTAAAATGTCAGTTATGCTTTCGTGTTAGCAGCCTGTCTCCCCTTGTGTCACAGATCATCTTTCTCTGTGCTATCTTTTCACCATGACTGATACCAATGGTATCACCATGGCTTCAGACCTTTGAGTCCTACAAGAGAGTACATCTGCCACCATATTAGTTTTCCTTGTCTGGTAATACATACTGAACTCACAGTTGGCTAACTCCCCAATATGTATCTGACAGGCAGCATCTTAGAACTGATTAGAATATCTGTATCATGTATTGTCAGTCTGTGTTTAAAATTTATATATATATATATATATATATATATATATATGCTATAATCTGGGAACTGAATATCTGATTTCAAAGCCAAGAACTACCATTTATGGATGAAGTAATGGGTTTCCTTGCCAGTGATTCGGTAACCTACTGGCAAATGTAACAACTTTGATGCTTTGCTGGTTTTTTTCTGTCCCTGTTGCATGAGTGGGTTTGTTAACATACCTGCTGCATCTCAGTGCTTCTGGGATCTATTTAGATCTTGTACATAAAGCATGAGCAATAGTATAACTCATAAAACAAAGAGAGACATTCAGTGTTCTGTGAGAGACATTCAATGTACAGCTTGAAATACTTAGACTATGGGGGAAACGTCTGACTCAGCAATGAACGTATAAATCTATCACAATGATTCATAAAATACTGAACAATACTCCTAAACCTATAAGGCATAAAATGATTCTTCTAAGGAAAGTTGCAATGGATTATACACCAGTCCTAGGCTTAATGGTCCTTACTTGTACCCAAAGACACTTGTAAGAAAGTGAGAGCAGGAGAGAGGAAGTAAAGAGACATCGAGGCAGGGCAGAAGGAGATAAAAAGATATGTGTGTGTGTGTGTGTGTGTGTGTGTGTGTATACATGATGTGTGTGTGTATATATATATATATATATATATATATATATATATATATATATATATATATATAAAATCTTGCTAGCTAACTAGATGATAGAGTGATATAGAGAGATAGAGATGGACATAGTTCTACCTATCTATCCATCTATTTATAAGCGGTGGGGTAGGGCTGTTTTGTCTTGCCCATGTAGGTTATATGTATCCACATGAGTCTATCTAGATGATACAGAGAGGTAAAAATAGATATCTCTAGACTAGGGGTGGGGAACCTGTGGCCTTAAGACCCCATATGGCCTTCTAGATCCTTAACTGCAGCCCTAAGCCCACATGTGGCCTTTTAGGTACTTAAGTGTGGCCTTTTAACTGAATCCAAGTTTACAGAACAAATCCTTAAGGAGTCAATCAAAAGACTGTACTTAAGGACCTAGAAGTTAAGGCCACAGGCTCCCCTCCCCTGCTAGACTATCTTCTCCCCTTCTACTTTTCCAAGGTGACTTTGATTCCTGCTAGGAAGGTCAGCAGAAGGTTGGGAAGCTGGCTACTCTGCTCTCCTCGCTGAGAACGATGATTGCCCTGGAATTGTGTCTGTCTGTTCTCTTAAATATTGTTAGTCTAGGAGAAGTGATTTTTAGATTTAAGCTCTTCTCTTTGCTGCTTAATGGGGAAGCTGTATATCGAAGGCTGGGCACCCTTATTACCAATTGACAATTCCATAGTGAACACACCTACAAATAGCAAATACACTCATTTATGCAAAGATATAGCATACGAAACTATATTCCAGACTATTGCTGTGTTTGTCCTTCATTGCCAGAGAAGACCATGCCATCAGAGAAATGATGACATGACTTGCAATTGACTTTGTTTTGAGTGAGGGAGGGCTGTGCAGGTCACCAGCCTCACTTCTCCTCTGGAGTCATCTGAAACCAGTGACCAGATATTCATCAGGATGACTGGCGATGACCCAGGATGCACTGGGAGGCCTTAGGCTCTTTAGGCCAAAGTCTATGCAGGTATTCACTTAGGGTGAGGTAATGCCCATTTATTGAATAGGCCTGATTAAAAAGTAGCCAGGGCATATACATAGAGTGAACAAACTTTCCATTTTGGAGCAAGATGATTGGGGGTGGAGGGGAGGAGGGAGAAAGAGACAGAGAGAGAGAGAGAGAGAGAGAGAGAGAGAGAGAGAGAGAGAGAGAGAGAGAAAGAGTCCCATATCTCCCAAGGGAAAACTCCTTGAAGAAAACTGGTTATAAGGACATGATCAAAGGACCAGTTCCTGTACATATTGGTTTCTTTCCAGAATCTTCCCCTCCCTTCAGATTGAAGGGAGGTTGCATTTGTGTGTCTTCTCTCTTGAAACTGGAAGCTGGAAGATCATTATATCTCTTCTCTCTGGTGTTCAGCAACTCTGCCTCTCATATTAAGTAGGGAGCATTGAACAATCAGTCTCTTCCAGTAAGGAGGGAGGCCCATACCAATGGGCTTTGAGGCTTGGGTTACATATTATACACACACTATGTGTTTATAGATATACAAACATGCATACATATATGTACCCACATACATGTACACATACATGTTTACAAAGAGAGACAGAGAGAGAGTACAAAGCTAGACTTGCACTCCTTTACTTAATTTCACAGTAGAGGAGAACCAGATTGGAAAGAAAAGTTGAGATTCACTCACTTTTGCTTGCTCAGAGGCTATGGTCCCAAGAAATACCTTCGTTGCCCTGGGTTTAATGTTCCCTGTGGTACTTCTATGAGACCCCTGATGCATTCCCTCATCTCTAGGAGACCTTTTTTAGAAGGTCCTAGAGCATCCCCTTTCTGTTGGTAGAATTTCATTCCTGTCCACCCCATTACTGCTGCCACAGCCAGAGTCCTGCCCTCTAGCACTTTCCCCCTGTTCTCCCAAACCTGAATATAGACTAGTCATCCAAAATAAGGTCTTTTTGAAACTAAAGAATTATTGACATGTCTGTTTAACAAATATAGGTCACCTGTGCATCTTGTAGCACCCTCGCTCCTCTTTCCACTACTTTGCCACCAAAAACTATGGAAGTGAAAAGGGGCTATACAGGAGTTAGGAGCATTCTGAATTTTTGTTTTTTTCATGGGTGAATATGGCCAAAGAATTCATCTTCTAGTCTATTGTTTTGGTAATAAGCCTTTCTGTAATTAGGTAGAGTGGTCTTTAGAAAAGAGATAAAGCTTACTAGGTATATACCGAAAATTAAATACATATATAGGTATATATACCATTATATATAATATTACCTTATTCTGCTTATTCTGTATATTTACTACAAATATACTTTCTGATATTTTTTTTAATTTAAATAAAGATATTTTACTAATTTTCATCTTCATTGATTTCTCTATCCATTGTCATTCAGTATATACAAAGAATTGCATTCAGGTTTTAAATACAAAATATTTGGTAAAACAAGTGCCACCTATATGCTATTTTATATTTAATCGTCTGTCCTTTGGTTTTGATATTCTGACATTTCAGAAGGTCTTTTGAAAACTCAGTTTTCAGAGTTAGAAAAGGTGATATTTATGATTATAAAGAAGATAGCCCATCAAATGACAACTCTAGATAAAACATTTGTCCTCTTAGGTCCCTTTCAGCTTTAAATCCCATGAATCTATTATCTATAGTTGGACTTTTGGACCTTGGATCTCATTGTCATAGAAAGCATGATTGTGGAAAGCACCAGCTTGGTTCCTTGAAACTTTGTGTTGGATCCAAGAGGCCCAGGTTTCCATTCTTCTCTCAATATCATCTCTCTATTCCTTGCTCATCTTATCTTTAAGATGGGGGAGATTGAACTATATCTGTGCCAGAATTGTTATGAGGAAACCTCTGTAACTTTTAAAGTCCTTTATAAATGTAAATTTTTATTATTGTTACTACTACTAATGTATGATTATTACTAATAATGTTACTAAAAATAACTAATAACATGTAGAGAGCAAAACGACAATAGTGGATAAGAGAGCTAGTGTACATTAGTCAGTGAAATCTGGGTTCAAATCTCACCTCCGATACGTAATGTCTGTGTGACCTTGGACAAGTCACTTACAGCTCTTTCAGTGAGTTAGAGAGTAGCACTACCTTCTAAAATCATAAGATTCAGAGTAGCTGCTTGTCTGCAATGGCAGAGGGGAGTCAGGGAATTTCTTCACTGAAAATGCCCATAAACCAAAGGAATCATGGATCTCCTTTTCCCAATATATAATGCTTATTTTGACACATTTTTAGAAAATAACCCAGGGCAGTGGAAAAAATTTAAAATACAAAACATTCACCTGGTATTTAAGTTGTTAACTATGGTTATGTTCAGTTTCTGCCCAAAGCATTTTCCATTCATCCAGATAAACATAAGGATCAGGAAAACAACAACAACAGTAACCATGCAGATGTTAGCATTCTGAAAACAGCAACAGCCACTTTCTACTTCAATGTAGATTTTATTCATAGTTGAAAAGAATAATTCTGTTACTCTAACTTATTGTTCCTTCGTCCCCAGAGTCAAGGGGTCCATAGAGACATAAAAATATGTACATAGTATTTCCATACATAACATTTTCTGGTCACATTTGAATGTGAGTATAATATACATGTATTATACACACATACACACACACTCATACCCACACCCACACCATGTAAAAACCAAACTGTGCAAACAAATCTGAATACAAGTTTACAGGATTAAAAAGACAATTATTTTCCACAGCCCATCAATAGTCACATAAGAGTATTCCAGAAATGAGTCAATATGACTTTCCCAATTCATAGAGACCTAGCTAGCACATCTCAAATCCATACAAAAGATGGAGATTCATCATAAAATCTTACTGTTTGGTGGTTAAAGAACTGTGGAAAGCCAGACCTGCATTTGACATCCCCAATATATTTTCAATGAGACTTCACAAGTACTTATATCAGAAAAGCAGAAACATTTTTGTCATGGGTCATATGGGATAGAGGACCTTCTGAATATCAAGAGACTTGCTAGGATTTCTGCTGGTTTAAACTGAGGAAGTTAAAAACTGGCAGAAACCGGCAGGAGGGGAAATCCCTTTATTACTATGCTCTCTGCTCAATGTATCTTCATTTAAAAATAAAGTCAAATGGACATTGAGATTCGGTTTTTGTTTTTCCTTTTTGCATGGTAGGGGAGGAATGGGGAGGCAGGAGGGAAAGAGATACATAAACGCTTATTACTAGAAAAAAAATTTTAAAAGTAAAAATAGTCAAGCACTTCAGGAGCTTCTGACCTCCATAAGGTGGCAGAGCTGTATGGTAAGCACACCTTCATACTAAAGTCTCCAGTGTGCTGTTTTATTTAGCAAGGTTCTTCTTTTTCAGAGTATCTCCGTGAGCATTTCAATGATTTGTTGTTCACAATGATTTAATGAACAAAAACTAGAGAACACACACACACACAAAATTGGGGAGCCCCCTAGTTCCAATAACAGTATGGGGCTGAAATGAAATTAATTCTAAGCAACACTAAATTAATTCCCCTTGCTTATTTTCTCTCATTTTCACTTAACTTCTAGTTTTTATGTGAATACAGATAAACTTGACTTGTTCTTGCATCATCTGTAATCCTCATTCTCTAGTTACATATTAGCGTTTAATTCTTCCTCCAAAGCCTCAAAAGCCTTGGAGTTGTGAAGAATGGGCCGCATACATACATATTGGTTACTATTTCTAGCATTCACAGACATAAGCATTTCTCTCTCTCTCTCTCTCTCTCTTTCTTTCCTTCCTTCCTTCCTTCCTTCCTTCCTTCCTTCCTTCCTTCCTTCCTTCCTTCCTTCCTTCCTTCCTTCCTTCCTCCCTTCCTCCCTTCCTTCCTTCCCACCTTTCCCTCTTTTTATTTTTTCCTCCTTCTTTTTCTTTTATTTCCTTCCCTTTCCTTCCTTTCTTCTTTTCCTTCTTCCTCCCCTTCTTCCCTCCTTTCCCCCTTTCTTCTTTCTTCCCTTCTCCTTCCCTTTCCCTTTCCTCCTTCCCCACCTTATTGTTGAACTTACTGCAGACACTTAATCAGTTTAGCCTACTGCAACTCAGAACTCCCAAGTTCAAGGCATTGGCTTGCCTCATCTCCTCCACAGCAGAGATCACAGGTGTGTGCCATCATACCCTCCTGACTCTATGCCTTTTTAATGACTGTCCCCCATGCCTGGAATGAGCTTCTGCCTCCTTGTGACTGCCATGCTTCACTGCTTTCCTTCATAGTCTCATTTAAAACCCCACCTCCTATAAGACTTTCTGTCCTCCTTAATGCAAACATCATTCCTCTGAGATTACCTCCAATTTATTTTGTGTATCTTATATATACATAATTATTCCCATGTTGTCTCAATTAGAATATTAACTTCTGCAGGGTAGGAACCATGTTTTTATCTTTTTTTTGTATCCCTAGAATTTGGTACATTTTACCAATTACTAATTACTAGTGCATTTTTACTTATCGCTCATTGTTATACATTGATGCATATTGACTGATTGAAACCAAGAATGGGCAACTACGAGATGACTAGGACTTCTGTTGTATAGGGACAGAGAACAAGCTGGGTTGTAAGCTCTCTGTTCTCAGAAAATTGTTAAGGTGTAGGGCCTGGTATTGGAGTCAGTGTTCAAATGCCAATTCTTTTAACTAGTACTTCCAGTACTTCTGATCTTTTCCATAAGATGGCAGGGTTGACACAGCTCTGCAGCCGTGACAGCAGACAAACCTTCATTCAATGACCATCTCAACTCTACCTTACTATATACAGTAGCCTCTTAAGTACATACAAATATTACTTGTTGATCTGTAACTCCCTCTGGGCTATAGCAGGCAAGTAAACCAAAGAACAGAAATGTTTTTCATGGGTGCTGAGCTATTTGCCTTTTAAAGTTAGGCAAATGTGACAATTTTAATTTAACAACATGACATGATGTAACATCATTGACCCCCTCAGTCATGACAGATCTTCCATTTACCAAATGATCTTAGGAAACAAATGAAAAAGAAAGCAAGTGTATCTCATCTGGGGGTGCATGTGAGATAGCATAGGGGTCATGACACTTTTCAAAGCCAAAGCATATCCCCAGCATTGCTCTCTGCAAAAGGCTTTCCCTCCAATCCCTTCCCCTCTGTTGAGGAAAACATCTCTGTTACATACATTTCCCTGCACTTGTAGGATAGCTACGCTAAATTGTAGGGATAAATTTTTATCTAGGAGATTACAGGAATAAAAGATGACAGAGAACTGTCTAGTATCAGGTTTCAATATTTGAAAACCAATACCTTTTTCTTAAGCCAGTTTCTCATCATGTGTAGCAAATGGTTAATCTCTCAGTTATTTGGAATTCTTAGGAACTGGCCATTTCAGCAGAGTAATGCAGCTGGATTTGACAGCTGACAGCTCACCTCTCAATGCATCAAAGCTTTAAGAAGAAAATTATAATTCTTTGGAATGAAATATTTCTAAAATATATAATATCTACCGCTGGTTCCTTGGATAGAGAACTCTCTTCTCTCCCTTCTCCCCATCTCCCCCAAATCTGGACTTCTGATTTCATCTTCAAAAGCTCCTGCTGTTGAGACTTCTTCCACCAATGCAAATTGTGAGACATCTAACAGTCTAAGAGAGTTACTTGGGGAAACTGAGAGGTTACCTGACTTGCTCATGGTAGGTGTCAGAGGCAGGATTTAAACTCAAGTCTTCTGGACTCCAGTATTGGTCTATCTTCTGCACCTTACTGTTAAATAAAGGATACTATACATAATAAAGGAATAAATCTTTTCCTTATGACAGGGTCATTGTTCTCAACATCACTTACTATGTCTATTGAAACCTATAGGATTATTTGCCTCTCTGGAGCTGTTTGTAAATCAGTGGGAAAGGCAGCATGGAGAAGTGCTTGCTTTGGAACGAGGCAGATCAGGTTTAAAACCCTGATTACAAACTGTATGACTATGGGCAGATCAACTAGGCTTCTCTGAATCTTAGTTTCTTCATATGCAAAATAGAGACAATAGAATTTGTAGTAAATACTTTACATGGTTATTGTATGTCTAAAATGGGATAATGTGTGTAAAACTCTCCACAAACTTCGTGGGTTTTATGTCTGCTTCTTAATAATTGTTTTGTTTCTTTCCTTTCAGTTACTCTATGCTCTATGTGTATGCATACCTTTCTAAATGTTTTATTTTGGATTTTCAAAACACTTAGGCTTAGATACCAGAAACCCAAACTTGTCAGAGTGTAGTGTAAAATGAAAGCGAATAAGAGTATGGGAAGATACAAACAGATAACCAAATTTCATTCACCACTTCCACAATGGGAGAAAATCCATGGTATTTTCCGGACTCCTGTGGGAATTCTCACCCACACAATCCTAACTAAAGGATAAAGGCTGTATCCATTATTCTTTTCCAGGCACCTAGCACCAAGAATTGATGAAGATATTAATCCTTTCTGCCTTTGTTTTTTTATTCCTTTTTCCAGTCCCCCTAAGTTTCTAAAAGTATTTTGAAATGTTAGCTGGTAAATTCCCATTGAGTTTCGTAGTGATTTCATTTTTCACTGTATGTCTTAGAAGAATGAATGCATATTCATTCAACAGGAATCCCTGTTGCTAATAATACTCTGCACTTCTAGCATCTCTCAAATGGAATCTTAGATTTCCCCAAGAGGTGGGAATTATTATGCTGTACCATGTTCCACTTAAAGATTCAGCATTGGAAGACTCAGGCAGGGTAAAATCAAGGATGCTGATGGTCCCTGAATGAAATGAGGAGGAAAAAATGAAACAGAATCCTGGAGTTCAACCTGTCAGTCACTCTGCTACAACCATGAAACTCAAGCCCCCTTTCTGATATAGTTTAATGTCAGTTTTTAAAGTTAAGTCTTTGTAAATCTAATGGCACAAAGGAACTTTAATAGTTTGCCAATAGGTTTCCATTTCTGGGGAATAATGAGATGCTTTAGTTCCCCCATATTCAACTTTTCTATCTTCTTCCATGAGGGTGTGTCCGTAGTAAGCCAAAATAACCAGCTGAAAAGTGAAAAATTCATACTATTTGTTATTAATCTCCCAATCATCAGTCAGTGAAGCAAAACTAAATGGTTTCTTTGGTGTTCTGAGATTTAGGTTGTATCGTCAAAAACTGGTAAGAGCCAGGGTTTTACTTGTGGCATCTAATGCCCTAGACTAGAATCAATGTCCTCTTAAATTATCTTTGGCAGTATACCCTAATTGGAAGGTTACTGGATCAAAAACCAGGGCTGAGTTACATGGCTGACTCTGCTGTTAACTAGTAAGATCACTTTAACCTCTCTGTACTTGTAAATTGGGGATGACAATCCTTTCTTACTCTGACCCTCACAGAGAAATTGAAAAGATAAAATTAAATAATTTGCTGGAAAACAATTTGAAAACTGTGAAGGATCATACAAATGCAAAGCATTGTTGTTATTGTTTCCCTTATCTGATAAGGGAATATATATGTGCATTTTTAACTTAGCTATCAAAAAAAACTGGAAACATGGCAACAAAAGACCTACTAAGACTTGTGAGGGGAAGCATGATGTGATGGATAGAGTACTGTCCTCATAGTGAGGAAGCCTAGTATCAAGTCTTGTCTTCAACACATATTGACCATGCAGCTCTGGGCAAGTCACTAACTCTATAAGTTCCCAAGCAACTCTACAAGACCATAAGATACAGAGAAAGTACTGATCTATGTTTGGTGCAAAGAGTTTCCTTATTAGAAATTCCCTACACCAAGGAAATCAAAGTGTGGGCAATAATGGGATGAAGTTAACAGAAAAGCAATAATGACCAGTAGTAATAATTCCTTTTAGTCTAGTTGGATTATATAATAGGAGTAACTGACCATGAGAAGCAAAATTGCTATAATAGATAGCATGCTAGATATGGAGTCAAGAAGATCTGGCTTCAAATCCCTACTCAGGCACTAACTGTGTGACCCTGGGTAGGCTATTTAATCTCTCTGAGCCCCAGTTTCCTTATTTTAAAATGAGGCTAATAATAGCACATTTTATATACCTCATTGTTTGTGAGGATTATAACGAATAAAGTGATATGTCAACCAGAGATTGTTATATAAACGTCAGATGGGGAGAAGACCCAGCTCATCATCAGAGACTAGAGTAAAGGAGAAAATAAGGGGATGATGTCAAGGGCTTTTCAGATGCAGAAAAAGGGAGAAGAGGAACCTCATGGGAAAATGGTCTCTATTTTCTTAGCAAAGTATGGGGTTAAGTCTTCTGTTGAGGGGTTGGTATTGGAGACCTGAGGAAAGAAGAGAAGGCTGTGGGGAAGCTTTGTCCAGTCCTTTCTCAGTTGTGTCTGACTCTGTGTGACCCATTCAGGGGTCACACACTACAGTGGTTTGTCATTTCCTTCTACAGCTCATTTTACAGATGAGGAAACTGAGGCAAACAGGGTTAAGTGACTTTCTCAGGGTCACTCAGCTAGTTATCTGAGGCCAGACTTAAACTCATGATGATGAGTCTTCCTGATTCCACGCATGGCACTCCATCGGACAAATTCCTTGATCTCTCAGAGACACTGTTTTTTCCTCATTTGAAAAATAGGGTAAATAATATTCAATCTTCTTACTTTATAGGGGAGTTGGAAGAAAAGCACCTTATAAATTATGAATATACATTATTATCTGAATTGGAAGTTATTATTATTGTAGATTGGTTATTTAAATCTTAGTTGTGATAATGGCCAAAAAGTTAAAATGATTGGAAGGTTGAAAAGAGTGAAGTAGAGTGGGGCAAGAACGGATTCGAGTCAAGGATGCAAAGTCTGCTAATAGCCCTAGTGGATGAATGGAAGCTATAGGGACTTAGACTGGAGATCATGGATAGGGAATGGATAGTTGTCTACTCTGTCCTCAGTCCTCATCTGGAGATGGTATTCATTCTGGCTAAAACAAATTAGGAGGACATTGAGAAGCTGCAGAACATCTGGAGGAGGGCTATCATTTTGGTAAAGGGCCTAGAATTCACATCAAGTAAGAAGTAGTTGAAGATGAGAGTTGACTTTAAGTATTTGATGGACGAAGAATTAATTAATCTTGTTCTGCTTGGCCTCAGGGAGTAGGAGTAGGAGTATCAGGTAGAAGTGGTAAAGAGGTGAATTTAGATTAAGCATTGAGAAAATTTTCCCAACAATTCAAGTTACCATATCTGGGATTCAGTTGGAGATAAAGGATTCTTGTTCATGGGATGGTCTTCAAGCTACCAGAGTAATCTTTACTGCATGGCCATTTGTTGGGTATGTGGTAGTGAGGATTCTTTTCTTAAAGGGAGGAAGGAACTAGACTAGGAAATGAGGAAATATGCTGTCAAGAATTACAGGGAAGATAGCAGGATCTAGCACACTATACTATCTCTCTGCTTCTCAGTCTCTCTCTCATTCTCCTAAAAACCAGGCAACCAGGAGGAAAAATATTGATTTTAAAGAGTTGAATAAAAGAATTGTAGGGGTTAGACTAGATGGTGACTGAGGACCTTTCGGTTTGCTGTGATTCTGTGACTGATCTCCCATTCCTTCCTAACCTTGGTGTGGTAGAAAATGTGGCATCATTTAAGGGCTGCTCTTTATCAGGACTTGTCATTAAGTGTTTTGGTAAAGGGAGTATTGTCATGCAACGGGAGGGAAAGGGGACTTGGAAAAAAGGCAATAATGAAGATAACAGCACTAAGATAGAAGTCAAGTGCTGTAGTAATATAAAATGTATTGGACGTGGTATCTGTAGGACCTGAGTTCAAATCCTGCCTCAGATAGTTATTAGTTTTGTGACCCTGGAAAGTCACTTAATGTTTCTAAGACTCAGTTTCCTCCTTTACAAAATGTGGACAAAAATAGCACCTACCTCATGGGGTTGTTGTGAGGATCAAATGAGATAATATATGTAAAAATTTTGTAAAATTTAAGGCACTCTTTAAACATTATTATTGTTATCATTATTATAAAAGGAAGCTGGTCTCTAGAAGGGGAAGGACTGAGCACAAAATGTTCTCTAGTAACTTTAAGGCTTAATGTATAGGGCAGGGAGGGAAAAACAACGTGTTTGAAGAGGTGTGGTGGCCTGGGGTTGTGGCAGGAGCCTGTGGATAGCCTAGAGGAGTGTGTTTTTCAGAAAAGTGCTAGATTGGGAATCAGGAGAGACATGTCTTTGATTCCAGCATTTAGTATTTATTAGCAGTATGACCATAGGCAAAACAGATTTCAGAACAGTAGCTATCACACCGGGTGTTTCGGAAGATGATGCAAGAAAGCACTTGCTTCTGTTTTATGAATTATAGCTCATTGTCTGTGAGAGTGCAGTGAGAGTCTGCAGAGCTCTTTCTTGATGATAACCTCGAGAAGCAGGTCATGCAAGTGCTATTCCCATTTTACAGATGAGGAAAGTCAGGATTAGAGGTGACAGGACTTTTTAGTGTGTGTGGGAACTTGAAGTTAAAACCAAATCTGTCAACTCCAGGTTCAGTATCATTTCCAGGATTCTAGAAGTGAGAACTAAGACTTGAACTCACTTGATTTCTGATGTAGGGGAAGGAAATGGACTAGGGACTGTGCTGTCAAGAATTACAGGGAAGCTAGCAGCATCTAGCATACTATACTCTTTTCCTGTCTCTCTGTTTGTCTCTCTGCTTCTCAGTCTCTATCTCTCTCTAGTGATCTTCCTCTGTTTTTCTGTTTCTGTCTCTTTCCCTCTCTGTCTCCTTCTCCCTCTCCTCCACCCTCTCCCCTAAAAACCAGGCAATCAGGAGGCAAAAATATTGATTTTAAAAGGTTGAGAGCAAACTTCTTTATCAAGCACTCTTCATTTAGTAATTTATTATAGTATTTAGTAAATTATTATAATTAAGATAAGTAATAATAGAAAGAGTTCTTGAACAGGAGTTAGGAGATCTGGTCTCTAGTATTGATAAAATTAGATAAGCTTTCTTGACTGTGAAGGTCACTTACCCTTATTGAGCATTAGTTTCCTCTCCTAAAAAGTAAGGATCATTAATTTATAGCTGGAATGGACCTCACAAGTTATCAGATCCAGTCCTTCATATTTGCAGATGAGGAAACTTTTATTCTCGTATCAGTCACTTTCTAGCTGCACAAATCACTTAACCTCCCTGGGCCTGTTCCCTCATTTGTACAAAGAGGAAATTTTGCTTGATGAGCTCTAAGATTGCTTCTGGTTATAAATCTATGATCATATTACCTATGTGATCATATAGGCAGCAGTCAGGTGGTGCAGTGGATGGAACTCTGTCTAGAGTCAGGAAGTCCTGAGTTTATCTATGACCTCAGACACTTATTAACTTTATGACCCTGGGCAAGTCACTTAACCTCTGTCTGTCTCAGGTTCCTCACTGTAAAATGGAGACAAGAGAAGCCTCTATCTCTCAGTGTTGTTGAGAGGATCAAATGAGGTAAAATTTGCAAAGCACCTAACAAATAGTAGGTGCCCAATATATGTTCCCTTTCTCTTCCCCCATACATCACATGACTGACAATAGTAAATGCCTGAGACGGAATTCTAGCAGCTCTTCCTAACTCCTAAGTGGAACAATACCCACAAAAATATGACTAGATGATTATTAAATGAACTTTCAACTAAAAAATAATTCTGTAGCCCTATGTGGGATTCTAGTTCTATAAGTCAACTAATTAGTTTGGAACATCAAATTTAGCTTGCCAGACACTCTTCAGTAATAGAGAAGAATCTTAGAGACTATTTAGATTTAGAGGAGAAGAAAAATCTTTGGAAATACCTCTTTTTGGGGGCTTAGTCTTTCTCAACCCAATAACTTATCTTCATAATTAATGTCAAACTCAAATAGAAATGATTCCCTGTAGGCTGTAAGTCAACTTAGAAAATCACAAATTTACTTCATCTACATGTATATTATATTGTGTTTTTGTTAAATATTTCCCAAGTAAATTTTAGTATGGCTTAATCTGGTTTTAATCTGGTTTAATTGCTCAGGAATTTTGGCCTTGCTAAACCCCAAGTTTGACACCTCTGGTCTATATCTGAGCCCTGGCCCCTGCTTCTCCCTAGTGTTCACTCCTTTTCCCCCTGCCTCTCTCTGATAGATCAGATACTTCTCTCCCCTCCCTATAAGATACCTAGATCAGTTCTGACTCCAGAACTATCCCTGAACCCAGAGCAGCACTGAAGCATGGGGCAAAATTCCCCCTAGGAGTCTAAGACCTGTTGGCACAGCATGAAAGCCCTCAAGTCTGATGATCTATGATGTCATCTCTGGCTGTATCCCTTTCCTACCTTTTCTCAGTCACTCTTAGAAAGTGCCAGTTCTCAAACAAATGGGAAGGGGAAGAGAGGAGGGGAGTTGGAGTCTGTGGGCTGACCTAATTAGTAGGTATCAATCAGCCACAGTGTAAGGAAATCAGTGGATTGACTTAGTTCCTTCTTCTCATTATGCCTGTGGCCCCTGTCACTCCCCTTAAGTATTTTCAGTCAAGCCACAAGGCCTGAACTTACACCAGCCAAGTAAGAAATGATTACTTTCTGTATTGATTGGCCCTTCTTTTGGTATTAAAGTCAAACGAATGGACTCTGACAAATGATAGGACAGGAATAGGGATAAGGACTGACTTCATTGGTATAGGAAATTCCCCACAAAACTTCCTTCTCTAATGCAGGTCAGTACCTTCTCAGTAATTCATCGAGTTAGAGAATTGTCCAGAGCAGTGATGTCCAACTCAAATAGAAACCAGGGGCTACCAAACCATACTTAAGGCTCCCTATAGCCTCATATTGATTTAGAAAATCACATATTAAGATTATCTACTTTCTGCTGCATTTTCATTAATTTGTTAATGTTTGACACTTTTGGCTTAGAGTACTGAAAGGTAGAGTTATCTGTCTAGGGTCACACGGCCAGTGTGTATTAAAGGCAGGACAAATGGTAACCAACATCTATATTTTGCTTTAATATTTACAAAATACTTCACATCAATTGCCTCATGTGAGCCTCACCACAATCCTTTGGCATGCTGATGTATTATTGTGCCCATTTTATAGGTTAGTAAAGTGAGGCTCAGAGAGGTTATGTAACTTGCCCAGTATCACCCAACTCCTAAGCAGTTCATAGAGGCAGAAAGCTTTCCTGGCTCTAAGTATAGTACTCTGTCCATAAGAGATACAGACAAGGAGGAAGAGCTACGCCAATGTTCATTTTAAATGAAGTACTTAAGTGCAAATGGGAAAATAATTTGGCGCCTTCAAGGATTCACCCCTGACAGACTCCAAGTTCTTCCTATTCTGCTCTTCCTCTTCAATCTCTTTGGGCACCTTTCATCTGACATGGGGCAAATCAGCTCCTGGATTTTTCTGAACTATTTTCTAGTGTTTCTGATTTAGCTGGAATCATTTAGCTTAGAATCTGTCTGCGTGTAACATGTAAAGACCATTTAAAGAATGGAGCTCTGATTCATTTTTGCTAATAGCAACATATTTTTGCCTATTATTTCTTTAAGTCACCTTTTCTACCCATCAAAGAAACCTTTCAAGGCCTACAACTATGGTCCCCAAAGAAATTGGCAGTAAAACATTGGCAGAGGATCTGATAACCACGAATATTGAGGGAGCTGAATATCTGTTTCTTTCTCTATACATTCTTATATGTTCAGAATTTGTTCATATTTATGGGATTATTCATAAACATATTTTATAAACAATTTTTATTGCCTTTTCCTTCCCCAGCTTCCTATATGGTGCTGGTGCACTTTCACATCTATTTCTTCTAGGGAATATCATTCCTTTAAATGCTAGGCCTATAGTATCAAGAATTTTAAAATATGGTTCATAAACAAATGGACAGTTCTCTGGGCTGAACAAAGACTTAAGATGATTCAAGTAGGTAGAAAATAAGTGAAACAGTAGTTCCACATTTCCAGGGTTAGGAAGGTAAATTATTTTTAGTTTTCCTAGATAACACATTTGCTTGCTGAAAGCAGATGTTACCTCTGTTAAGATGTCAAGTCAAGTCAGTTCCAAATTGAACCAATCAAACTCTGATCAATTGGTTAATCTCCAGGCCTGAAACATCTCTCTCCTCTTCAGAGACACCCTAAAGTGGCTTTGAAATTACAGATCAGGATTTCCTGTAAAATCCATCAGTCAACATGGTAACGGGGTACTGTCTTCATATTTCTGGGGACTCCAGAGAGACTTTAAAATTAAGTATAAAATACATATCCATTCATTCTGAGCAGGATTCCTTTCCATTTTACAAAAGATTGAAAAGTGCAATTTTGTTTTTTATTTGCCTCTCAATTTAGATGAAAATCATGATGGTTTCCCTTCACTTTGCCGTGTGCGTTTTAGCTGATTCTAATGAAGATAAATTCTTCTCAATCAGAAGTGTCCCGAGCATTAAGTGAGACAGATGGCAGCCTTGCCATATTTTGTTAGACTCTAGCCTCTTTAAGTTGACTGCCTTCTTTATTTAGGTCTATAGGAAATAGCAGGGCTCATTTTTCTGAAGGAAAAAAAAAGTCAAAATTTGCTTGGGAAAGATGTCAAGTGATCTTTGAATCAGACGAGTCTAAGTGCCTTCCAGAGTTTGAATGGTAGAGACATATATTTCTATTAGAGTTAAATTTCTTTTTGGTAAATTTTGCAACATGTTAGGGGAAAGATACATTGGGATGAATTTTTAATGCATTTATCCAGCCATGTCAAGGGCTTCTCTGATGCAGAATGTTTTTTACCCATAGGAGAAAACTGTCACCTTGATATCTATTCCTGTAGTCTTTTCCACCCCTCTGATGCAAATTTGTGAAGCATTCCATATTTTATTGATATTTCTAAAACACAGATTTCATCATATCACTCCCTTCCAGCCCCCCTTCCAAACAAATCTTCACTGACTCCCTGTTGTCTCTAGGATAAAATAAAAGTCCTTGACCTGGCATTTGAAATTCTGCATAAATTTGCTCTTATACATTTTTCCAGTGTTATGTGTTGTTTCCCCTTCAGTCAGTTCCTCTCTGTTCTGTTCAAACTGACTTGGGAGCTTTTCCCTCTCCATAACATTCCTCTGTGTAGAATGTACTCTTCGCTCATCCGTAGTTCATAGATTCTTTGCCGCAAAGCATTGTTCAATTGCTAACTCTCACCCTGGACTTTTCCTGATGCTTCCAGTTCTCTCTTACCTGAAATTACCTTTTGTTCACTTCCTTGTGTACCTGTTGTGGTTCTCCTCACTACAAAATGAAGTTCCTTGAAGGCAGGGACCAGTTCATTTCTTTCTTTTTATCTGTCACCTAGCACAGTAGCCAGAGGGCCATTGGTGCTTGGCTGTTGAATTGATTGGGCCGGCCCTCCAATCCCCTTGTGATGATTCTGGTTAAAGAGGTAGTTGGCAGCAAGAAAGGATAGCAAGAACAGCAGCAATGCTTTACATCATGTTTTGACCTTCACCACAACCCTAAGACCTAGACAGGGCATTTCTTGTTATGTCCATTTTACAGATGAAGAAACCAAGGGTCCTGGAGATTAAATGACCTGCTCAAAAACATCAGTATGTGGACAGAGCCAGTGCTTAAATCCAGGTCCAACATTGTCCAATGTTTCTTCTACCATACAACTCTCCTTTTGTCTGTATGAATGGAAAGTCAACAACGTTCCAGGTTCTCTTAATCCCACATCACGCTAATAGGTTATCGAAAGGAAGCAAGCAATGCTAAACATGGAAAGGGAGGGACTCTATTATATAGAAAAGATATCACACTAGAGTAGTCAAAATAAGATGTTCAATAGAATTTTCAGGGCTTAACACAATGCCTGGCACATTATAAGTCCTTAATAAAAGGCTGTTGACTTAACTTGATGACTTTTCATTACCCTCTTAACTTGTAAATGACTAAAGTTAACTGACAATGTTTGTACCTGAGCTGCCTGAACTGTCTGGAAGCAATTGCTTTGACCTTGGACTTGTAGTAGCGTTTGTTAATAGGTTCATTGAGTGTTGCCTTAAGAGAATTTCCGGCCTTCCTTCATTCCCATCATTTGCTTAAGACAATGAAGTAATGTAACTAGATAGAATTTGTGAAATCAAGATGAGATATTAAACTACATGTACCTCCTGTAATGAGGGATAAGAGAATTTCTGGTTCAGGTTTATCACCTCTATTTATTTAAGATGAGTATGTCTTGTAATTAGCTATAGCTTTGGTGTTAATGGTTAGTAGCAAATTCTAGCTTTATCCTCAGCGTATACTGACTAGTTTCTTATTTCACATGACATAGGCCATTGCCTTCTGCTTTCTGTTCTTTGATACATAAACCATGACCTTTCCTTTCTGCCCTTTGTTGTATCCATGTTGCCTACATAACCAAAACCTATGTAATGTAGCTTAAGACTGCTGATAGGGGCCCACTGGTTTTTGTGTGCCATGGGTCTATGCTCTGAGCATGTAATAAACCAGTGTTTATATATTTCTTCATGTTAATAAATATGATTGGCAGCAGTACCTATCAATGAATCCATGGACAATGTTTATATCAGTGTTGGGCTTCATTGAGTATAAGTTAAGGGCCTTCAAAATCAGAGACACTTCAGTGTTTACTGAATTGAATTGAATTTCTCTTTAACTTTCTGACCAGGTGGAGATTCAGTACATTGAGAATGCAGTGGACATGACCCATATGGATCTCTGGTTTGTTAACAAGCTCAAGGTAGAATCTTAACTATTCCCCCAGATTCCTTCGCATTTTCTGTTTATAGCTTGTGCTCCAGTCAAATGCAGATTGCTCAGGGTGAGGATTGCCTAGCTTTTGTATTCGTAGCCCCAGGACTTAGCATAGAGTGAGACACATAGTAGGTGTTATTATTCATTGAATCAATGAGTAAGCCCAATAAGCTAAAAGACCTTGATATATTATAAGTTATATGAAATAGAAAGGTCTACTGAGCTGGTGATGCAGATTAGAATCATCCCATAACTGTAAAATAGGATTTACTTCAAGAGATCTGACCTCTAAAAAGAATGTATGTATATGGGGAGAAGTCTTTCTGGTTCCATCCCTGGGGCCCATGCCTGTTAACTTTCTTTAACTTTCATTGAAACTGAAAGTGGAATAGGAAGAGATCGTTTGCAATGATGGCAAGTGATCTGGGTCTGAGACCCACAGCCCTTCCGAACAGGAAGTTGACGGGAAGACCGTCAGAGGGCAGGGCTTTTGAGCAGGCAGAGAAGGTTGGTCTGTCAGGGGGACTGGTTTTGAGGGAAGCCTCAAAAGATGAGGATAAGAGGAGATTCCATTGTCCTGTGGTTACATATTTTTCAGAGAACAGAGCCTCAATACCACTCTAGTGCCACAGGGTAGAGATGCTAACTTTACTAATAAGGACAGTGCAAGCCATCACAAACAACTAGCAGAATTGCTTCAACTAACAAGGTCACAGAGCACAAGTCAAGGGTGAGAGAGAGATTCCAAGGCTACAATCTTGGAAACCTGAGCTGTATACAATACGTGCCTAATTTGTAGTCAGAGGAATTGAGTTTGACTCTGGGGTCTTTGATACGGCAAATCACTTAATCTCTCTGGGTCTTACCAGATGATCTCTATGGTTCCTCCTATTTCTACATCAACGATCTTATGATTCAACCTTATTATTTAAGTGAAGAGATTTTTCAAAGCCTTTTGCAGTATAATAAATAGGCATTTACTTGAGAGAATTGCTGGCTAATAGTTGCTGATATCCTTCCCAAATAAGTTAAATATCTAGAGGACCAAGAAGTCAGCCATGCAACAGTTTTCAGCCCTCAACAGACTTTTCTGGAAACACAGTTTTGTTTTTTTTTTAAATTGGCAACTTAAACCAAACCAAACATCATTTTTTTTGCCCGCTTTGTTCCAATAGGCTTGTTATAGCACTTGAGGAGTGAGAGACGGAGAGAGAGAGAGAAAGAGAGACATAATTGTGACTCTTTGAGACCTGGATTCTAACTGGTTCTGTCACTAATTAATAAGTCCCTTCAATTCTCTGTTTATCAATTAGCCCCACTGGTAAAATGAAGGTCAAGATTCAAAGTTTATGAAGGTCACATCCAGCACTACATTCACAAGGGAATATAGCTTTAGAACTGCAAGGAACCTTAAAGGTGATTTGCTGTCAGCCCTTCATTTTCCAGATGAGAAAACTGAGTCCTACAGAGACAAAATAATTTGTCAAAGGTCACACAACTGGTAAATGCCTGGAAAAGGATTTGAATACTACTCTTTAAATTCTGCTATTCTTCAGCTAGAATGTGTGAGCATATGTGTGTGTGTTTTAATAATTATGATGAAAGGAAATTTCCATGACTGTGAAAACTTATTTTGTGTTTGGTAGAGTTTGGAATACAAGTGAACTCAAAGTAATTGCTGTCATATTTTTTAGAAGTCCACAAATACCTTCCTGTCATTATAATTAACTCACATTCCAAATGGCATCTTCTAAGTTAAACCAAAAATTGGCATATTTGGGCAAGTAGTTAGTGGGCCAAGAAAGTCTGTGATGCAAAAAAGATATCTCCCCCCTTTTTCACAGAATAAAAATTTCTTTTACATAGAAAATAATAGTTAATAAGTATAAAGTCAAGCTAAGGAAAACCAAGATTATTCATGACAGTTCTTTCTACCTCAGAAAATGATTTTTCTAACTTACTTTCTTAGTTAAGCTGTCAGAAGAACTGGGAAACCTAGGTACTTAATAGTTACTACTTCGTGAGAGATATTTACAAGAATTTCACATTACACATACTAAAAGGAATGTATCCCAAAGAAAGTTTCAAGATTGTTATTGGAACTGTGACTTTGGACAACTTGCTTCCCTGTCTAGGCCTCAGTTTCCTCACCTGTCAAAAGAAAGGGTTGAATTACACGATTTCCAGCTCTTCCAGCTCTACTGTTTTTAGTATCCATGGGTGGAGTCAAAAGTAGAAAGGGGGCAACTTACAGGCATGTAACATATGGTAGCCCTGGTGTGAAAGATGTTGTGCCAACTATATTCATTTGAGTCTTCTTCAGATTCATAACCTTTAAACAAACAACAATGGAGCAGGAAAGGAGCAAGGAATGATATTGGAATTTGGCAACGTAGAATGATGACTCTTTGAGCATTGGAAATGCCAAAGCCAAAAGATTATTCCATGTTGTATAATTTTGAAAAAATAACCCATTAATAGTCACAATGCCTGTTAAGTCATTTTTACACATATGACGTTTGTCACAGTGTCTACCCTGGCACGTATATTCCACAGATATTCTTTGCTGACAGACTCTACCCATCACAGTCCAACCCCATGTCCTTTAGGAAATGCTGACTTAATATCTCAACAGTACACACATATAATTCTCCTGGAAGTTGTCTGTAGTTTCTTTTTGTTTCCATGCCTCACACTAGATATTATACAAAAAAATTAAAAACTTTTTTTTTTTTTAACAATTTACAAATGTCCATTGAAGGAGATGATGATTTAAAAAATACCCACCTAAGCACCTACAATTTGTCTAGTGACAATGCTAATAATACAAATGTTGTGACTGATGGATTCAGTGACATGTGGTAAAACGGAGAGGAACAGTCCAGCCCCCATCAAGAATTCCAGATGTGCTGCATCTTCAGAAGCACTTTTAATTTGGGGGAGCTTTCCTTTCAAGATCGACTTCCACAGCTGCAGAATGGAGTCAGTGTCCATTATTTATTTCGACCTGAAACAGAAACAGGAATTTGTTTAAAGCAAGTAGTTCAACCTTCTTCCTGCAAGTAGTTCAACCTTCTTCCTGCTCATTTACCATCATGAGATAGTGAGCTCCCCATCAACAGAGGTATTCCAGCAGAGGCTGAATGACCACTTGTTAGGATGGTACAGAAGCCATTCATGCATTAGATCAGGAGGTTGGAGTAGATAATATTTCAGGGTCCTCTTAATTCTAAGATTCTGTGGGACGGTGCTTTCTTCCCCCAGTCTGTTTGCTTGAAATCGGTGGGTATAGAATGTTTAACACCCTAACATTTCTGATATTCAGGTTGAAGGAGGACCACATATCTGAAGGAAAAGGCAGGATTGGGCTCTTGGGAGAGATACAATAAATTGTAACCATAGCTAAAAGTGAGGGCAGTAGAGTACAGACGTTGGCACTGGTTGTGTTATGGGGTAGGCAAGTAGTTCCCAATGACTTTTGCTCTGTAAATCCTTATAAACAATAACAAAGTGTATTATGAAGCCCCAGAACAATTAATTAATCAACTACTCATAATAGCCTTTATAATTATTTACTACTTAAGGTACTATTCATTTAACTGCTGTCTGCTTCAGTTTTCTCACATGTAAAACAGGGATGAGAATTTCACCTACTTCTCTGGGTTGTTCTGATGATAAAATGATAGATATTTACAAAGCACTTTTCAAACCTTAAAGTGCCCTATAAATGCTTTAGTTATTGTAATTATTCAATCTTTTTTCTTGCGTAAACTCAATTGCTCAAAGGTCGTTCAATCACACTGAGACTTAAGCTTCTCTTGATCATCTTTCGTCAGAGGCTACAATACTAGTTCTTTAAGTCAGGGTTCAGTTAAGGTAAAACTGTAAATTAGTCCAAATTTGTCCTTAGCATTCTCTTTTCTGTACCTTTTCTTCTCCCCAGGGGCATTTCCTCCATTTTCCGCGTCAATTTTCCGCGTCAGGTTTCCATTTCCCTCATGGTCCCAACAGAGCCTATCACATCCTGTTTCTAGTATATAAACGATACCTTACAGCGTTATTCATAATAGTTGAAGGTATTCATACTTTCTTGAAAAAACAACTTTTAAGATACAGGGGGAATTTTCATGGCATGATCCCAGCATGAGACAACCTATATGGAAAGATTGTCTCAGCATCTGGGGAGTTTCTAGGTGCCCCTAAAAATCACACTACATGGGTGTTTGCCCATTCCAACTACATGGAGTGTTCTGTGTGGTCATTTTTTGGTAGAGATCAGGATTAGACTAGAACTTCGGAATAGAATGAGAATATATAATGTTGGACAGAGATTCTAGAAATAGCTTATGGAGAATTAAGTATCTTCTTCTGTGTCCATGGTGGGAAGTGGTGTGGGGGGAGGGAAGGGAAAAAGGGAGATGCAGAGGGAAAGAGAGCTGAGTAGGCAGCTGCTACTATGTTAATGCCTTTCCTTTGAAAAAGTGCCAAAGGTAGTAGATATTTCAATTTGTACTCCACCTGTCCAACACTGTTAGCCATAATCTCAGCTCCGCCATAGCTTATCCAAAAGTCTTAGTGCAGTTTTAAGCTTTAAAGAGCTAGGAGCAGAATTACAACTAGGAGTTTTTGTACCTAGGGCAAGCCCCACAAACTATGCCTGGATCAAATGTCAGGAAAGGCATCCTGAGCTGAGAGAAAGGCACCACTCTGGCGGGAGGGGAGAGACACCTTAGGACGTTACCCTGACTCCGACCTCACCCCTGTGGAAGGAAGACTTAGGACACTAGGAGACTACTTCTCAGTAATCTGCCCTCTACAACTCCCTCTCTCACTCTAAGAAAGTGGGTCATTTTGTAGGTTCTTGATAACTAGGGAAGAAGGAATTGAGAAGGCAATTCAAAGCCAACATCTTTCCTCCAAATCCCACCTCTCCAAATCCCTCAAAGTACCATCTTAAAGCTAATGTGATTATAGGGATAATCTTTATTTACTTATTTTATTTATAATAGGGATAACCTTTATTTTACAGAAGAAATTTAAAAACCAGTAAAGGAAAATAACTTGCTCCCTGTCACAGAGTTAGTTTCAGGCAACTCTTCTTGAAATCAAGGATGAACTGAGGTAAAGTCAAATCGAACCCAAATCTGATAGTTTCTGAGACTGTTAGAACTGGATGTGGTCTTAGAAACCAGCTTCTCCAATCCCTTTATTTTACAGAGCAGGAAAAAAAGAGGCCTATAGTTAATTTTAGAGCTGGGACTAATATCTTGCATTTATATAAAGCTTTACAATTTGTAAAGTGCTTTTCATATATCCTCACAACAACAACCCTGTTAAATAAATGCTTATGTTTTCTCTGTTTTACAGATGAGGAAACTGAGGCTGAGAGACAATAAGTAACTTGTCCAGCTAGGAAGGGATTGAGGCAGGATTTAAACTCAGGTCTTGTTCATTCTAAGTGCTGTGCTCTATCCAATGATCACCTGACTGAAACCCAGGTCTCTTGACTTAGGGTTTTCAGATAGGATTTTGAAATTTAGCCTGTTCTTGTATCCTTGTTTCCAGATCACTCAGTCTTCCTGGCTACCATTGGCAGAAAAGTTTAAGAAGTCTTGTAGGGCAAAACTTTGAGGGAAAGAAAGAAGAAGGCAATGGAACCTATAGGAAGGACTCAAGTGCTGTCTCCCTTTTCTGGCTTTGTCTAACTTGAAATCCCCTGCTGCCCACAGTTTCTTCTCCTGTGGGAGTGTGTGCTGAGAAGAGATTTAGGACTCTGAGGTTTAGTGAAGCATTCTTCTTTCTTTGGCAATGATATACTGATAATAAGATCGATTTAGAGTAAGGGTAAGGAATCTATTTTTTTTTTTCTTTTGAGGGTCACTAACCCACAGAAAAAATGAAGAATCATTTAAGAAAAAGTTTTGGTGTATTTTCCTTTCAGGAAAAATGTCTTAGCTGTTGGTTCTTAAAGTCATGAACAGATAAAGTACAAGTCTATTTAATAAATACGACAAATTAAAAAAATGTACCTCATGTCTACATGATGGACAGCCAAATGATAGACAAGGGTCAAGGGTCAAATGTGGAAGGGACAGTAAAAAGGGGAGAAGGAAAATGTACAGAAAGAAATAGACAATCATACAGAAAGTAAAAGACTGAGAGATAAAGATCAAGGAAGATGGAAACAGAAGTAGAAAGGCAAATAGAAACAGAACTACACAGAAAGAGTGAAATAAATAAAGATCCCATCCAAGAAGCATTTAATAAGCAACTGCTATGTATTAGGGCATTTGGGGTACAACATCAAAATGAATATTAGACTCTGTCTTCAAGAAGCTTATGTTCTGCTGGGGGTGGGTAGGGGCGGAATACAATTTGTATGCAGGTTAGTCTACGTCTGGTGATTTGAGGAATAGAGACTATTTGAGGAGAAACACATAGGAGGAGGCTGAACCTCAGCTGAGCCTTGAAGGAAGGTGAAGGATTTTAAGAGACTGAGATGGTGAGGGAGAACATTGCAGGCACAAGAATGGGAGACGAACTCTGACATTCAGGTAACAGTAAGTAGGCCAATTTGGCTACAATAGTAAAAGCTATACTTATAGCTTTTATGGCTTGCAAAGCATTTTATGTATATAATCTCATTCATTCTTCACAACCACCCTCTGAGTTATTATACATGGGGCAGGGGATAGAGTACCAGGCCTGGAGTTAGGAAGACCTTAGTTCAAATCCTGCCTCAAACATTTAATTAGCTGTGTGACCCTGGGCAAGTCACTTAGCCCATTTGCCTTGGTTTTCTCAACTGTAAAATGGGAACAATAACAACGTCTAACTCACAGGGTTGTTATGAACATCAAATAAGATAATAATTGCAAACTGGGTCTCTGATAAAGGTCTCATTTTTCAAATATATAGAGAACTGAATCAAATTTATAAGAATACAAGTCATTCCCCCACTGATAAATGGTCAAAGGATATGAACAGGCAGTTTTCAGAAGAAGAAATCAAAGCTATCTATAGTCATATAAAAATGCCCTAAATCATTATTGATTAGAGAAATGCAAATTAAAACAACTCTGAGGTACCACCTTATACCTATCATATTGGCTAATATGACACAAAAAGGAAAATGACAAATGGTCGGAGGAATGTGGGAAAATTGGGACACTAATGCACTGCTGGTGGAGTTGTGAACTGAGCCAACCTTTCTGGAGAGCAATTTGGAACTATGCCAAAAGGCTATAAAACTGTGCATACCCTTTGATCTAGCAATACCCTTCCTAGGTCTGTATCCCAAAGAGATGAAAAAAAGGGAAAAAGACCTGTTTGTACAAAAATATTTATAGTGGTTCTATTTGTGGTAGCTAAGAATTGGAAATCAAGGGGATATCCATTCGTTGGAGAATGGCCAAACAAGTTGTGGCATATTATTGTGATGGAATATTATTGCGCTACAAGAAATGACAAGAAGGATGATTTCTGAAAAAATCTGGAAAGATGTACATGAACTGATGCGAAATGAGGTAAGCAGAAGGAGGAGAACATTGCACACAGTAACAGCAACTGAAGAACTGTGAATGACAACTATCCAAGACAATCCCAAAGGACTCATGATGAAGCAGGTTATCTGCCTCCAGAGAAAGAACTGATATTGTCTTAATACAGACTGAAGCATGCTATTTTTCACTTTCTTTCATTCTTTTTTTTTTTTGTTTGAGTCTTCTTGTACAAAGTGACTAATATGGAAATGTTTTACATGATTCCATATGTATAACCTATACCTGATTGCTTACAGGGGGTGGGGAGGGAGAGAGAAAGTTTGGAACTTAAAACTTTAAAAAAATGTTAAAAATTGTTTTAATTTGTAATTGGGGGAAAATAAAATATTATTTCAAAAATACTGTATATAGTGAAGGGCAGCTAGGTGGCACAGTGAATAGCACACTTGACCTGGAGTCAGGAAGATCTGAGTTGAAATCTGGCCTTAGACATTTACTAGCTGTGTGACCTGGGCAAGTCACATAACCCTGTTTGCCTCACTTGCAAAATGTGCTGGAGAAGGAAATAGCAACCATTCTAATATCTTTGCCATGAAAACCTCAGATGGGGTCACAAAGGGTCAGACAGGACTTAAACATGACTACACAACAAAAAACACGAAATAAGTGGCACAAGTAAGTGGCACAAGTAAGTGGCAAAGCTGGAACTTGAAGCTGGATTGTTTGAGTCTAAGGCTAGTGTCTTTATACCACTCTGTACCACACAGTCAAATGGGCATTCTCTACATACACACTGTAGAAAGGCTTGTTGTTGTGCATTTATCTTTTTAGCCACATGCATCTATGTGTCAAACCATACTGTGGGCAACTGAATTTTTAACTACTAAGAATGATAATAACAGCTCATCCTTTTGTCTCCTTCTTCTCTGCAGCTGTGTACACTATTCTCCATGCTTGGATTGTCATTTTATGGAAACTTGTTGAAACCCTTACCCTTCCTGTAAGGCTCAGCCCAAGCCTAGCAAAGTGTCCATAACATGGTAGGCATTTCATAAATTCTTGTTGAATTAATGGATGAATGAATTACATCTCATCCATATAGCCCTCCCTTTTCCCCTTCAGCTGAGATCACTGGATCTCATCTTTCTTATGTGTCTTGTGACATTCTGTTTCAATGTATAAAAATACACTTTATATTCTAACTCAGTTATCTGTGTACATATCAGTTCCAGTCTTCCCTTCCTCTCTCCTCCCTTTCCCAATAGAATGTATATTCTTAGAGGGAAGGCCTGGGACTATGTCAGTTTTCATTTTTGTATCCATAGGACCTTTGCACATAATTTTATAATTAACTATAAAATAAAAGGTCTGATTTCCAATAACCGCACATGAAAATTAATCTCAGTTCAATCATCTTATGCATCTACCACTACTTGGGTCCTGAAAAATCATGATTGAGTGATTGAGCCAAAACTTACAGTAGCCAGGGTCAAAGGGAAAGTATTCCAAGGAGCTAAATACTGATATAAGCCCCAAACTCGCAGGGTGTTAAGTTAAGCTCAGGGGGAGCATGTTATGAATTCACATCTGTAAAGTGTTTTTTTTTTAATAAACTCTAAAGCTCTATATAAATGCTATCTATTATCAGCTAAGCATTACAATCTTTAGAACATATTACTGCTTCAGCAGATTGGATTCTTCCTGGAGAGTTAATGAGTCCTTAAGTGACCTTTTTACTTCTAGGGACTGATTTAGACACCTGGGAATATACTATTCAGTACAAAATTTTGGAGAAATGAGCAGTGGTAGCCCTATTTAAGTATAAACAGGTACTGCACAGCAAAGAATTGATCCCCATCTCTCCTTATTCAAGTGTGAATACTAAAAACTGAATATAAGCAGAATAAAACAGAGGCAGGGATGTCAAGTTAGCCTCTGGAATCTTGGTGAGCACTGGTGGAAATAACAACATTGCAAAACGAACTTCAAAAAACTTAAGAACTGTGATCAGTTTACTAGAGGAGGATTTCTGGGTCAAGTGACCAAGATGGAGGACTAGACACTTTTTCCAGATCTTAGGACCTTTTAAACCTCTCCAAGATAAGAATTACATGCAGAAGATATAACAAAACAATTTCAGTTGTCTTACTTGTCTAAGATACCAAGAACCCAGTGAGAAAACAACCCAGTGAATCAAAGTACAAGTCTAGAGAAGTCTAATTCCTAATGTGCTCATTTATCACTCTTTTCCCCACCAGGCACCATTCTCTGCTAGGACTGTACTTGCAAGTTGGCACACAGGCTTGTAAGAGAGCTCTGCTCTGAACATCTCTTTTCCTATTTTCCTGTACTGTGGAAAACCAAAAGGCAGAAACTTTCTTTGGCAGTAATGGCAGCACTCTGTGTGGCAACAATATTCGGTTGAAGAACTGAGGAACAGAAGGAACTGGAGAAGGACCCTAGAGAACATGAGGCTCTGCCATATTTGACACAAAGAGGCCTGGCATCCAACTGGGACAAGTTCTGTCATCACAGAAGTCATTTGTAACAGAGACGTAACTGGTGAAATGTGAATTGCCCAGTGTATGAGGGAGCTGAAACAACTATGAGGTCCAGACCTTGGAAAAACTTGTCATCAAAGGAGAAAGAGTCAGAAAGTGACCAGTGGGGAACTTAAGGGGAAGAAAAGACTGAAATTATGAAAGATCTTGGAAGGAAGAAAACTCAGTTAAAGAACTTAAGGATAAGCAGATGAACCAGTGAAAGATATTATTAACAGAAAAGAAAATAGCCTTCAAGTCATCTAAATGAATACAGATGTCTGTGAATGGCTATTATAAGACATAGGAAAATGAATTGATAGCTGATGAAGCATAATGAGAATCTAAAGATTCTTAGGAGAATATAGAGCTATACCACAATGTTCCTGAATGCTTCAAGAGAGAAATGAGAATTGTAAAATTAGTATTTAAGGTCTGTACAGGAGAAATCAGCAGAAGAGAGAAAACTTAAGCCCATGGTGGTAAATTTCACCAAGGAGATAGAAGAAAGAATAACTAATTAGGAATGTAAATGCACAGAAATGAAGGACAGTCTGGATAAAGAGAAGCAAAAAGAATTGTGATCGATGAAATGACCAGACACATTTTCAGAGGACTGATGATGAATCAGGATACCCAGCTCTTAGCAGAGAGGTGATGGACTCAAGATGCGTAATGAGAAACACATCTTTAACAGAGCCAATGTGAGAATTTATTTTGCTTTACTATGTATATTACTTGCAAAGGTTTTGTTTTTCTATTTAACTATTTTTTCACTGGGGAAAGTGAAAGCATAGTTAAAACACTTTTTAACTGAAAAATAAAAGAAACAAAGAAAAGAACATAAAAAGAAAATTGACTCTGTTTTAAAAACTACTTCCTCAGAGTATCTCTCCCCCTCTTAATTTAGTTCATATATGTCTATTGATATATGAAAGGCAAAGTGGATAAAATACTGGCCCCACAGTGGAGAAGACCTGGATTCAAGTCTTATATCTGACACCAATTAGTTTTGTAACCCTACAATAAATCACTTGGTCTTTTAGTCCTAAGTAATTTTCAGAATTGGAATATGGATTGTCATAATTGGGAAAATGCAAGTAAGCCTATACAGCTGAACTGTAGGCTAAAAGACAAGAAGTACAAGAAGACTAGAAAAGTAGAAAGAGGTTTATGAAGGGTTTTAAATGCTTAAAAAGAATTTTATGTCTGATCCTGGAATTAACAGGGAGCCATTAAAGTTAGTTTAATAGATGGGAGTGTTACAAGGTAGAAGCTGCATTTTTAGGTCAAAGCCCAGCTTGCATCATATAGTAAGTGGCAGAGCTAGGACTCTGAATTCCTGAGGTACTTGCTAGTAACCAGGTGGGGTGGATATTGCCTGAAACATCTTTCTGTTAGTAATCAGGGTGAAATGGGATCAGAGAGCATGAATGGCCCTATGGAATAACAAAATTGATGCAATCTTTTCTACTTAGTGCAAGACAGATTTTTAGAATTAATAAGTGCTATGTAGAAAACATTTAAAAAACCTTAAGAAAGTTTCAATACATGTGAAAGGCCCCCTAATGATTACTGTCATTTTCTACAATTTCATAGTGAATTGCTAGGTATCTTTCAAGTTAGCTTTGTCCTTTGATTTATCCTTATGTTCTAAACTGAAAGTTGTCTTTTGAAAAAATTGAAAAAATAATTAGTCACCAGTGGCCCAGGACTCCCAAACAAAAACTTCCTAAATTCCAAGGTGAAGCAATCATTTCTTTTTGTTATACCCTAGCCAAGGTTCCATGATTTTCACCTCAGCAACTAGTACTTCCTTGGAGAAAATGAAATGTAGCATAAAAAGTCCTTTATCTTGGTTCTTCTACCTTTTAAAGGATGACATTATCTTTAAGACAAGATAAAAATTATCATCCTTTTTGCTTTTACCAGAAATTGAACTTTATCATCTGTAGAGAGTTTCATCTGAAAATCATCCACAAGCATGGCAAACACCTTTGGTGAGCACGTGTATTTTTGTTTTATTTCTTGTTTAATATCAATGATCAGAAGATGGTCAATTTTCTCTATTATGTATACCAAGTAATCTTATATGACCTTAAAGCAGATATCTACACACACACACACACACACACACACACACACACACACACCCTCCATAGTTAGTAGAGGAATATTTTAAGAGTATAGCTTTTAAGTGCCATCTAGGTGGCAGTTAGGTGACACCACAGTGCATAGAGTGCTGGACCTGGAGTCAAGAAGATCCATCTTCCTGAGTTCAAATCTGACCCTAGACACTTACCAGCTGTGTAATCCTGGGCAAGTCACTTAACCCTGTTTGCTTCAGTTTTCTCATGTGTAAAATGAGCTCAAAGAGGACATGGCAAAACCAGTCCAGTATTTTTGCCAAGAAAACCTCCAATGGGGTCATGAAGAGTCAGACACGACAGAACAACAACAAATCTAGGTGGCCTAATGGATAGAATGCTGGACTTAGAGTCAGAAAAACCTGTGTTTGCCTCCTACCTAGACATCTCCTTGCTGTGTGATCCTGGATAAATCACTTGACTTCTCTGGGCATCCATTTCCTAATCTGTAAAATGAGGGAGTTGGATTCCATGGCTTCTAAGAACCCTTCCACCTTTTCATCTATGATCTTGTACATTTTTTTCTGCCAAATAAGCTTTAAAAAGTCAACAATAATGACAACATCTAACATTTATATAGTGACTATGTGCCAAGTACTGTGTAAAGCAGTTTAAAAATATTATCTCGTTTGATTCTCGCAACCATGGGAAATAGATATTATTGTTCTCATTTTACATTTGAGGAAATTGGGGTTAAGTGACTTTCCCAAGCTCCCACACATAGTAACTTTGACTGGACTTGAGCTCAAGTGTTTCTGATTGCAGGCTCAGGGCTCTGTCCATTGTACCACCTAGTTGCCCATGAGCACAGCAGGATCTTGTATTTTTAAACATAATTAATCCATCAATCAACAAGCATTTATTAAGCATTGTTAAACATATGCCAGGCACTATGTTAAGTGCCAGGAAAGTATGAAACAGTTTCTGCTCTCAAAGAACCCAGATGGTAAGGGGTGGGGGGAGGTTGTGGTAGAAATGATACATCAATAGGTATATACATGATAGACATAAAGAAGAAGGAAGGTGAAAGTAGAGGGAAAAACTCAATTGTAATAATGATTTTCAATACTATTATTAATCATTTTGGTAGTAAAACTATGGATTGTAGAGATTCAGGCATGACTCCTAATAATTGATTGAGAAATTTCCTTAGACTTCACCAGAACCTACAGTATTTGGTACTATTTCTGATGAGTTGTGTCATCTTTGAGTGAATTCTGGCATATAGTTAATCTCACTTTGAGCATGTATAGTCGCTCACCCATTAGATTTACTTATTACAATTGCTACTTTATACATAATAAAGTGATGGACCATATCCAGCCTTTTGCCCTTTTTTTTTTTCCTCTGAAGTTGGAGAAAATGCTTAAAAATGCTTTCTGAATAAAATATTCAATGGAAATCCCATGGACAAGTGAAATAGCATGAGTAGTATAAGAATACAAGAGTATCCCTATACAAAAATCTTGCCCTGATGTCTCAACATGGAAAAGTTGATCATGGCTCTGTGATGGCTAAATCAGGGGAGAACATGTTCAGAGAGATTCTACAAAGCTAGGAAAATTCAGGCTTACTTGAATTACTTGACATGTTGGTGGATTGTTTTCCTGTTGTTATCTAAAAGTATCAGCTTCAGTAAGTATAAAGATGTTCGTCATCAGAATATTAATCATTAGGGAATAATATTTTGCATCTCAAGAAGCATGAAGAGTTGGATCTTTGTAGGTGTGAGGAGTAATCAAACCTATAAAATCATGACAATCACATAATATAATGGAAACAATTCTGGTGGTAAAGTCAGATGACCTAGGTTCATAATCTTGGCTCTATTACTTATGTCCTATACCTTAAACAAGTAAGTCACTTAACCTCTCTGGGCCTTGGCTTCTTTGTCTATAAAATGAGAGAGCTGGCCTCTCAGTTCCCTTTTAGCTTCAAATCTATTAATCTATCATCCCGACTTGTTCTTATGGCCCTGAAATCCCTCTCCCCCTTTTCCTCCTTCAACAAATTTAGATATTCCCCTTAAAAAGATGTGAATTTTAATTTTAACTCAAGAAAAGCAAGTTAAATATGGATTACTTTGATATTTCAAAGAATTCCTTTCCCTCCCTTCATCAGATTATAGCCCCTCCATGACTTAATACAGAATCTTTATGACTTTTTGCAGAATACATATGTATATATACACATACATACATTATGAGGTATTGTTCAGTTTTGTGTCTATATGTAACTCAGAAGGTCAACCATTAGAATACCTATCTACCATCTATCATCTATCTGTCTGTCTATCCATCTATCTATCATCTATCTATCTATCTATCTATCTATCTATCTATCTATCTATCTATCTATCTATCTATCTATCTATCTACCTACCTACCTACCTACCTACCTACCTACCTACCTACCTACCTACCTACCTACCTACCTACCTACCTATCTATCTATCTATCTATCTATCTATCTATCTATCTATCTATCTATCTATCTATCTATCTATCTATCTACCTACCTACCTATCTATCTATCTATCTATCTATCTATCTATCTATCTATCTATCTATCTATCTATCTATCTATCTATCTATCTATCTATCTATCTACCTACCTACCTACCTACCTATCTATCTATCTATCTATCTATCTATCTATCTATCTATCTATCTATCTATCTATCCATCTATCTCTCCACACACACAGACACACACATATAAAATCTAGTGGCTAGTCTTTTGATATATAGATATAGAACTGAACAACCTGTAATGATGTCTATATGCATATGTATATGACATATACATAAACTTTAACATAACATATATATACATAAACACATATTATATCTAGTGGACACCTTTTGATGATGAACTAGGCGTAACTAGACTAACCCATAGATGAAAGACACACAATTTGAGCCTGCATTCCAAGTCTTTTTAGCTTGGTAGCACCTGATAGAAATCAGCATGGCCTTCAACCATTCAAGACCTCTATTCTGCCATTTTGGGGCCCTGAATTAAGACTTTAGGGGAGACAAACAAGGAACAGCCCTTCTAAATAAGGCTACCTTTCTAATCCCGGTAAAGCTCTCTGTTCTGCAGTGGTACCTGTAGGTATGAGGGGGATTCTCCTGGTTTTATGAGCAAAGACCTAATCTCAGAAAGCCTGGCTTTATGCTTCAAGGAGATTAAAGGGACTTAATAAAAGTTAAAAACCAGTGTTCATTTCCACCTCTGACTATTCAGAACAAAAGATAGGCTTCTCCCTTGAGCTACTGGGTGGCATTATAACATTACTGGACCATTTACAATTGAGTAAAATAGTAAGTGGATTATTAAAAGAAATCAAGCAGACAGGCTGGTGCAGAACAGAAAAATGCTGGCAGGATTTGCATACTGGTGGGTGGCACAGTTCACTGGCTAAATTGTTTCCCACCCATTGGCTTTAATTCAGATTTACTTTGATCCTTGAAATCCTTGCTCCCTTCATAGACAAAGGGTATATTCATATTCATCTGACACATAATATACATAATCTGTCAAAACAGAAGCTTGCTTTATTGCTTTCCACATCCTGTAGCTGTATGCCACCTACAGCTGAGTGAGTGCCTTCTGTATCTCAAACAATGAATCTGTTTGTTAAGGAGAATGGGACAGCTAAAGCATGGCCCCCAGGTGACCTTGGGTGGACATTTGATCTCTCCCTAAAACCTCAGAGATGAACAAGACCTTAATTATGTCTAATGCATCGCTTTCCTTTTAAAGATGTTTGACCTTTACTTTCAAGCAGTGCTCTAGGTAAACCTTCTCAACTAGATGGGTGTTTTTTCCTATCAAGTTTTTTAGTGAAAGACATCTTCTTGCTTCATTGTTCCCTTGCTTCCTCCTTCTCTCCCTCTTTTCCCCTTCCCTTCCCTTTCCCCTTCTCTTTCTCTCTTTCCCTTTTCCTTTTCTCTTCCCTCTTCCCCTCCCTTCTTCCCTCTTTCCCTTCCCTTCTCCCTTTCCCTTCTTTTCTCCCTTCCCCTTCTCTTCTCCCTTTCCCTTCCCCTTTCCCTTTTGCTTTCTCTTTCCCTTTCCTTTTCCCTTTCCCTTTCTTTTCCCTTGCCTTCCCACTAAATGTTTCTCAGTTTCACACCTTATGATAACGTTCCCATTCTCAATGCATTTGCATGGGCATATGTACTTGGAATAAACTCTTTCCTTATCTCTTCCTGTTAAAATCCTTTTTCATCTTTTAAGCCTCACTGCAGATGCTCTGTCCATGAAGTCTCTTCAGTTCTCACAGCTGCAAATAAACTCTGATTTCTCACATTTGTTGAGGAAAGATCTTTGTTCTCCTTTGTCCTGATTACATACTACTTTGATTCAGTCTCATTTATGTACATGCCTTATTCCTCCTATTAAACTGTAATCTCCTTTAAGGTAGGGACTGTGGCTTTTCATCTTTGTGTCCCCAATGCTTAATAACATCTAAGAGGTGAGATAAGACATATGCCCAAATAGCTCTAAAGTACCAAAGAATGAGAGACTAAAGTGTTAGGAAAGCCCAGAGCAGTAAGAAATCACTTCTGATAGGGAGATCAGGGAAAGATTGATCCCTGGTCAGCACAAGAGTGGGATAGGAAGGAGAAAAAAAAAAGACAGAAAAAATAGCTTAAATACAGGTAGGAAAGGAGTATATTCACTTATTATAAGAAGTATAATCTGGCAGGAGCATCAATTTTGTAACAGGGAACAGTAAGGAAGTGACTGGGAAAGTTGGTTTAAGGTAAACTGTGGAAGGTCTTGAAAGATAAAGTAATTTGAATTTTATTTGGTAGGTAATGAAGAATAAGGCAGCTAGTTGGCTGAGTGGATAGAGTCAGGTCCTGGAGTCAAGAAGACTGGAGTTCAAATCTGGCCTCAAACACTCATTAGCTATGTGACCCTGGGCAAGTCAATCTCTGTTTGTCTTAATCCATTGGAGAAGGAAATTGCAAACCACTCTAGTGTCTTTGCCAAGAAAACCTCATGGACAGAATGGTCCAACACAACTGAAACAACAATGAAGAAACGCTGAAGGTATGTGTGGGTGTGTGTGCGTGTGCAGGGTAGATATGGTTAATGTAGGGTTTTCATCGCCTGCCAATCTTTTTCACAGGTGTGATGCTCTAATTTGTAGTGAGCAAAATTCCTGAGCAAAGGTTAATCTGTTAATAGAATGTTTCAATATCTAACATCTGGATCAAGAAAGGCAAAGTTAAGGAATATATCCCATGGTACTTGCTACCCGTACTTCAAGGAACATACTGATAAAATGGTTCATAGACCTGCAGCTCAAGGTCTTTAGGCCTGGCATCTTTCTCTGCTGATAAATTCATGACATCAGCTATGAGATGAGACAGATTATTCTTGATTCCTTTCTCTTTCCTTTGCCCTTTCAATCAATCATTTAATCAGTGGATAAGCATCTATGGTTGTTGTTTAGTCCTGTCTGAGTCTTTGTGACATCTTTTGGGCTTTTCTTGTCAAAGACACTGGAGTGGTTTGCCATTTCCTTCTCCAGCTTATTTTACAGATGAGAAAACTGAAGCAAATAGGGTTAAGTGACTTGCACAGGGTCATAGAGCTAGTAAGCATCTGGGGCAAGATTTGAACTCAGGTTTTCTTACTCCAGGCATAGTGCTCTATCCACAGAGTCATATAGCTGCCTGCAGTAAGCATATCACTGTTGACTGTTTGGTAGGCCTTCAAGCACTGTGCTAAATGCATTTTGTTGTTATTCACTTGTGTCCAACTCTTCATCTGAAGCCAGATTTGAACTCAGGAAAATGAGTCTTCCTGGCAGTCCTGTTGCTCCAACTAGCTGTCCGATGCCAAGTGCTGGGGGTACAAAAAGGGCAAAATCACAAAAATAGTACTTGCCCTAAAAGATTACACACTAAGGGAGGATATAATATGTAAATTGATTAGTAGGTAGAAAATACTTATGAAGAGAAAGGAAGGTAACCTTAGATAGGAAGGGTCAAGTGGATTGGAGGGCCAGGAAAGAAGTAACCATCAATTGGCCTTTCTATTGACCCTGAAAGGAAGCCAGGAATTTCAAACAGTTCTGGGAACAGGACCAACAGACAACAACTTGACTTCTCAACAATTATTGCCTTAGAGTCCCTGGGAAGCAGGGAAACTGATGGAGCGTCACCGACATATGCCAGAGATGGGACTTTTTCTGTATATAAGGGAGATGCTTATAAGCCATTTTCCTGCTGTCAGCTTACAAACTGGGTCCCTATATTATGTTTAATGGGGGAATGGATCAATGTCTAGTATATTATTTAGGAAAGCCACAGACTAAATAGAAATACCTTTATCCCAAGGAATCACAGAGAAACCAGAAGCTGTGTCCTTTAGCCTAACCATGAAAGTCATTTGTGATGAAAAATTTTGCTTCACACATGTAAGCTTTGAGTATGGGATGACCTTCACTTCTCTGGTGTGGCCACTGGTTTACCACAGAATCACCCTTTTATATAACTTATGCTTCCAACTGATGAGGAAAATAGACAAGAATCTGATTGCCTCATATGTCCTCCAACAACCCCATCTGAATTCCTAACTTGAGTCAAAACTGGAGAGGTTCTAGTTAGGACGTAGGGATCCTCAGAGAAGGTTGCTGCAACAGTCTGAGAGGGATACATAGTTCACCTGAGCCACTGAAGTCATTTATGCTTATTAAAGATAGCTAGGTGCTTTCTTCATATGGATTCAGCAGTATGACGTTGGGCAAATCTCTTACCGTTTCTGGGCTCTGGTTTCTTTACCTGTAAAGTATATGTGGATCAGATTATTTCTAAGGCAAGGGTTCTTAATCTAGGGTGCTTAAATTTTGTTAATTTGGTAATTGTATTTCAATGTAATTTCCATTGTGATCCTGTACATTTTATTTTATGCATTTAAAAATACTATTCTAAGAAGGGGTACATAGATTTCATCAGATTGACAAAGGCACCTGAGATTCTAGAACCAGAGGGCAAAATAAATATTCAAGGAATCCACAGAACACCGCATGAAAGAGATCCAAAAAGAGAAACTCCTAGGAACATTGTGGCCAAATTCCAGAACTCCCAGGTGAAAGAGAAAATATTGCAAGCAGCTAGAAAGAAACAATTCAAGTATTGTGGAAATACAATCAGGATAACACAAGATCTAGCAGCTTCTACATTAAGGGATCGAAGGGCATGGAATAGGATATTCCAGAAGTCAAAGGAACTAGGACTAAAACCAAGAATCACCTACCCAGCAAAACTGAGTATAATACTTCAGGGGAAAAATTGGTCTTTCAATGAAATAGAGGATTTTCAAGCATTCTTGATGAAAAGACCAGAGCTGAAAAGAAAATTTGACTTCCAAACACAAGAATGAAGAGAACCATGAAAAGGTGAACAGCAAAGAGAAGTCATAAGGGACTTACTAAAGTTGAACTGTTTACATTCCTACATGGAAAGACAATATTTGTAACTCTTGAAACATTTCAGTATCTGGGTACTGGGTGGGATTACACACACACACATGCACATGCACACGCACACACACATAGAGACAGAGTGCACAGAGTGAATTGAAGAGGATGGGATCATATCTTAAAAAAAATGAAATCAAGCAGTGAGAGAGAAAGATATTGGGAGGAGAAAGGGAGAATTGAATGGGGCAAATTATCTCTCATAAAAGAGGCAAGCAAAAGACTCATTAGTGGAGGGATAAAGAGGGGAGGTGAGAGAAAAACATGAAGTCTACTCTCATTACATTCCACTAAAGAAAAGAATAAAATGCCTACTCATTTTGGTATGAAAACCTATCTTACAATACAGGAAAGTGGAGAATAAGGGGATAAGCAGAGTGGGGGGGGATGATAGAAGGGAGGGCATGGGGAGGAGAGTGCAATTTGAGGTCAGCACTCATGGGGAGGCATAGGATCAAAAGAGAATAGAAGTAATGGGGGACAGGATAGGATGGAGGGAAATATAGTTAGTCCTATACAACACAACTATTATGGAAGTCATTTGCAAAACTACACAGATTTGGCCTATATTGAATTGCTTGCCTTCCAAAGGGAAGGGGTGGAGAGGGAGGGAGGAAAAGAAGTTGGAACTCAAAGTGTTAGGATCAACTGTAATGTTCTTACCACTAGGAAATAAGAAATACAGGTAAAGGGGTATAGAAAGCTATCTGGCCCTACAGGACAAAAGAGAAGACAGAGACAAGGGCAGAGAGGGATGATAGAAGAGAGAGCAGATTGGTCATAGAGGCAATTAGAATGCTTGGCGTTTGGGGGGGGAGGGGAGAAAAGGGGAGAAAATTTGTAACCCAAAATTTTGTGAAAATGAATATTAAAAGCTAAATAAAAAAAAAAAATCAAAAAATCAGATTGACAAAGGCAAAAAGGTTAAAAAGAAGGTTAAAAACTCCTGCTCTAAGGTTATAGGATTATAGATGCACAGATGACAGGGAATTTAAACATTGTGAATTGAACCCTTTATAGATAAAGGAACCAAGTTCCAGAAAGCTTTAGTGATTTGTCACATAGTTTGCAAGTAACTGAGCCACAATTCAAACCGAAGTCCTCTTCTAATACCAAATTCATCACCTTTCTCATCATCCCAAATACTTGGCTTTCAATTCCTTTTCAATAATTTTTGTTCTATACTTTCACATATAAATGCCATTCTCTTCAGCAGAGAAAAAAAGGGAAACACAATAGGAGTTGATTCACGCTCTGTTTTCTGTCATCTTGTCATTTTCATCTCTACCCCCCACCCCAAGCTGGGTCCCTCTCTCTTCTTGGAGCTTCTTGCCCCCAGTATAGCTTTAAAAAGGTCATTTCTGTTTTTAATCTTTTCATTAGTATTCATTGCAAGCCTCATTTCATTTGTGGCTTTGTCATTCCTCACATTATTCTTATAAGATCACTTTTATATTCATACTATTCATCCTTGGTTATCTACCCTTGCTTCCATATTCTATAAATGTCTTTTTAAAATATGCATTGGTTAATGAATTCCCTGAGCCACTAAAATGGTCTCTTTAGACAACTCCATCTTTTCTTCTTCATCAGTATCATCTGCATTTTTGTCTTCAGACTCTCATTCTTGAAAATCTCCCATTCATTTTGAGCCAACTTCCCCAGAAAAAAAATTTCTTTGCTTTATGGTATGCTACCTATTTTTAACCTGGGCTTTTTCCATGTGATCTTACAAAATCTATTCTAGGACCAGTCTACTTACCTACCTACTCATTTACCTTTTTCCTTTCATCTTCTTTCCTTCCTTCCTTCCTTTCTTCCTTCCTTCCTTCCTTCCTTCCTTCCTTCCTTCCTTCCTTCCTTCCTTCCTTCCTTCCTTCCTTCCTTCCTTCCTTCCTTCTTTCTTTCCCTCCCTCCCTCCTTTCTTCCTTCTTTCCTTCCTTCCTACTCTTTTTTCTTTTCCTCCTTCTTATTCCTGTTATATCTTTGGTAAAAAGGTGATCTAGGCTTTTCTTTTACATGACATGTTATAAACTCAATTAATGAATATACATCACTTAGTAAGATGTTCTCCCTTTCTTTTGCTCTTACCATTTGCCTCCATTATTTGGAAGACACCGAGTCAATCTGTAGAAACTGGTAGAGAAATGCTATGATATAGTGAACAGAACACTGGATTTGGAGTCAGAGGAGTTGGGGTTGAAAATCCTGCCTCTCCCACTTGCTGCTCATGTGACCTTGGGAAACTCATTTAACCTCTTCTAGTTTTCTCATCTTTAAATGGGAGGTTTAGACTAGATGACCTCTGATATCCCTTCTACTTCTACATCTATGATCCTAAGTGTTCCCTTCAGCAGACTAAACAACATCATGTCTTTATTCTTCCTGTAGTTAAATAAATGATTTAGATAATGAAATGGTAACCTATCCTTTGAAAAAAAATAACAGGCTATGTGTAAAATGTCTTTCTTTAATATCAGTGATTGTAAGTTAATATAAAAATTAGTAGCAATTTGTCCAAATTCATTCTGGTTCAGGTTAGTTCTGGCCAAGTTAGAAGGATTAATATTTTCCAACTTATCACAACCTTACTTACAGGTTTAACAGGCTTTAATTCAACATGATCCTGGGGGGACTGATGATAGGAGTGTGTGTCAAGTCCACCTATGAAGTCAACTGAAAATATAACAACCAATATAAATATATAGATGGAAATGAAAAATACACATAAAACTGAAGATTTAAAATAGAATATACAGAAATAAAAATTATTCATGTCTGAAATTTACCATAACATGGAAAATAAATGTTTTTAATACATGACTAAAATCAATAAAGTCAATGAACAAATAAATGACAGGGGAAATGTAAGAGACATTTGGAGCTTTTAGACTGAAAAATAAAATCCCCTATTTTTATTGGTTTTGGTGAAAGACAAAATATCAGAATATCGATTTATTTATAATGCCCTCAGAATAGTCATTTTTATATGTCAAAACCTATTTTTTTTTGCTACAGACGCCACTTTTTCCTAATATGTTTTATTCATGTTTTTAAAAGTCTTTCAAGAAGTCACCTAATAAATCTCTTTGACTCTTGAGAAGACTCCTCTTAATACATCCCAGAGAGAGTTAACTTTGTCTTTACAATATTCAAGGGAGTTTTCATACCCCACCTTGGCAAAGTTACCAGATGTCTCACTTCCCCAGGTTAGAATTTTCTTTCTAAGTGTTTGTTCTGAATCCCTCCTGTGTCACTCAAACTCTTCTCGTCCAATACTTATTTCAACCATTAATTCGAATTTATTTTAACTGCAGCTCAGGTGTCCTTATGTTCTTCTATAATTATCAATCAATTTGAATGAAGATTAAGTTATATTACATAAGTACATATTTAACTGGTATGATGTCAAATAGTGCCCCTGTGCATGTCTGAATACATACCTGTGTGACCTTGGGAAAGGCACTTGCTTTAAGTCTCAGTTTCAATACATGAAAAATGAGGGGGTTGCCCTAAACGATCACTATTCTTCTAGCTCTAAATTCCATGAAGTCATCATGAATCCCTCAAGTCATTTATTGTTCCTAAAATGCTTTCTATGTGTATTCCTATATTTGCAGACATATATCTATATACAATAACATAAATATACATATTTCTCTGTGTATACATACACATACACAAACTTATGCACACACACAATGTGTCCAAAGTTTATTCAAAGACTTTGTCATAACCTATCCCAACAGCAATCACTTAGGTGAACCAACACTGACTCTCATTAACAAGAACTCAACTAGAAATTAGATTTGGGTGTGGATTTTCCTTAGTCACTCTTCCTTCCTCCCAAAATTGTGAATCATTTTATTACTTTTACAAAATTGTATAACTGTTTCTGTGAATGAATCAAATTCTAAATTGACTCAATGTTATAATTCTAATTAAAAAATTATCAAAGACTAATTATAATGGAAGAGCAACTGAGGAAGGGGCTGTAGAGACGAAGACATCATACTACAGGGAAAGAAATGCTTTCTTGAATATAATTTTGTACCCAGGGACATGATCGCGTCTACAGCATGCCTGCATCCATGTGATAGCAAGGTGTTTTATAATGGGGGCTAACCATAGCGAAAAATACTATGTCATGTTAATAGAGCAAAGTATAAGATCTTAGTCACCATTTTACCTCCCACATCCCTACTTTTGTTCTTCAAAACATCTGGCAAAGTGCTTCCAATCCCAATTTCCACTAATCATATCTTCATTATACTTTTAGTTTTTGGTAAGTCAGGCTTTGTGAGGATCAAGCTTTGTGGGGAGCAGGAAGGAGGAATGACTAAAAAAAATTGAAGCTAAAAAATTTAATGTCAATTATGGTTTAAAAAATAGCTGGTCATTTAAAATACCCTATTCCTTAGCCATTCTGGGAAAGTGAAATGTTACATATAAGCGTTGGCTCAGGAGTCAGCAAGGATCGCCTTTACTTTTAGATCTTACTAATCTATTTCCTAGGCCAAACTCAAACAAAGCACATAACTGCCAAGTCACCCCTTAGAAGAAATAATGCTTCTTGTAATTGAGACTCTTTGCAATTACCCCCTCTAGTCACCTCAAATCTCTGAGAAGGATGCTAACCAAGTGGATAGGTAGATTGTAAGAGTTGCTATATATTCATAGTGACATCTTGCTGCATGAGAGCAGTATTGTGTTTTCACCTTGTAAAAGATATACAACCACTTAAAACTTCATTATTTGTCTATAGGAAAGCTAAGTTCATAAGCTAAATTTCCTTTGGATAATTCAGTACTCAAGAGTCATGCTTAATTCCCTACTCAGTTTTCTCATACCTAGTTTGCGTTATACATAAGCTAAAGAGATCTCAAAGATGATTGATTTCTGCCCTCTTCTCCCCATGCTGGTCTTCAGGGTAAAAAATGTGCAGGGTGGGCATAATGAACACTGCTGATTACTGACCCTGACAGCTTCACATGACAAATAATTCATCACATGCCCTGTGAACCTGAAGGCTCTAGCTTCTTGGGAGCTGGGAGAGCAATCGCCTACAGCTGAGTGTTTCTTGGTGTGGTTCAGACCCAATCTAAGTGCTAATGCCTTCCTGCCCCTATGGAAATGAGATTGGTTCTTACAGTAAATCTATAAGTAATATCTAGAGAGAGTTTTGTGGACTTGGGATTCTCCATTTCTTCACCCATTGCATAGCTCTTCTATAAAGAGCCTTCTTCTGCAGTAAGAGTACAGAGTAGATTTTTCTCTCCCTCTCTATCTTTCTCTCTCTCTCTGTATATATGCATGCATGCATTTGGGGGAAATGAACTAATATTGAAATAAGTCCATTTTTATTGTAGTGTGATATCTGTACTTCAGATTTTATAAGAGATGATTATCATTAAAAATATTAGGAAGTTCCATTCGTTTTTGCTGCCTTCAAGATATCCCTGATTTGAAATATGAAAAAAAACCCTGAAAATATCTTGGATTGTTGTATTTGTTTTCTAATTTTAATTGAGTTGATTTATAAATTTGGGAAATTGCATTCAATAGGAAGGCAATTAAGTGAATATATGCTTAATGCCTTCCATTAAGGGCACTGAGTGCTCTACTACTACTCCCACGGAAGAGCATTATACTAAACACCAAGGGTGATGATACATAATGGATTTGGAACCTGAAGGACTGAGTTCAGATTCTGGATCTCTTACACACCAGCTGTGTAGTTTTGGGCAAATTATTTAACCTGTCTGGGTCTTTGCTGTTTTGTTGTTTTATCATTTCAGTTATGTCTGACTCTTCATGACTTCATTTGTGCAGAGATACTGGAGTGGTTTGCTATTTCCTTCTCTAGCTCATTTTACAGATGAGGAAACTGAGGCAAGCAGGGTTAAGTGGCTTGCCCATTCATTTTACAAAAAAGGAAACTCTGGGATGTTTTCCTTTTTTGGTAAAATGAATGGATTGAAGAAAATTACTATAAGGTTCCTTCAAATTTGAAATCTTAAAATTTAGAAAAGATTTGTATCTCTGCTTTCATGGAGCTGATACTCTGGTAGATAAACATCATATATGACCCAAATAATAAATAATTGCATTAGAGAAGTGAAAGAAAAGTATAGTGTAAGATTTGGGGAAAGGGTTTGTGGGGAAGATCCCTCTTACTGTGGCAGAGAGGGAGGAATGGGAAGAGGTTTTCTTGAAAGAATTTGGCTTTAAAGAATATATAGGAATTCAATAGATGAAAAGAGAAAGACAGGATATTCTAGAGAACAGTGAGCAAAGTCTCAAAGGCAGGAAAAGTATGGAGTGTGATTGGGGAAAAAGCTTTATAGTTTAATTAGAGAGAACAGCATGGATGGAGAGGAATGTGAGATAAGGTTGGAAAGGTGAAGTGGTTTCATATTGTAGAGGGCCTTCAATAAATATTTTCAACAGGTAGATATCACAGGATCACAGATTGGTAGCTCTGTGACTCAGTGGATAGAGTGCTGGACATGGAGTCAAGAATATCTGAATTTAAATGTGCCCTAAGACACTTCCTCATTGTGTGATCCTGGATAAGTCACTTCATCATTGTCTACCTCAGTTTCCTCTTCTAGGAAATGGGGATCAGAATATCAACTATCTTACAGGGTTGTTGAGGGGATCAAATGAGATAATATTTGTGAAGTATCTTGCAAACTTTAGGCATAAGGGAAATGCTAACTATTATTACTTAGAGCTGGAAGAGACCTAAGAGGCCTTCTATTTCAATGCCTAATTTTGTGGTTGAGGTAATTGAAATACAGAGATGTAAAGTGACTTGCCCAAAGTCATATAACTAGGAAGAATCTGAGTACAGTTGTGAACTTCCTGACAGAATGTGGCAAGTCCTCACAGAGATGAGAGTACTGGATCATCTAGTCTCCTGAAGAAGCTGTATGTGGGCCAAGAAGAAACAGTTAGAAACAAACATGGAACAACTGCTTGACTTAAGGTTAGAAAAGTAGGATGGCAAGGTTGTATATTATTTATTTAGCTTATATGCAGAGCACATCATGTGAAATGTCAGACTAGATGAATCAAAAACTGGAATTAAGGTTGCCAGGAGAAATGACAACTTAGATATACAGATAAGCCACTCTGATGGCAGAAAGTGAAGAAGAATTAAATAGCCCTTTAATGAGATGGAAATAGGAAGTGTAAAAGCTGGCTTGATGTTTAACATTAAAAAAAATCCAAGATCTGCTGATCTCATCACTTCCTGGCAAATAGAGGAAGAAGAAAGGGAAGCAGTGTCAGATTTTATATTCTTGGGTTCAAAGATCACTGCAGTCAGTGATGGCAGCCAATGAAATTAAAAGATGTTTGTTCCTTGGAAGGAAAGCTGTGGAAAATCTGGACAGTATACTAAAAAGCAAAGACATCACCTTTCTGACAAAAGTCCATTTAGTCAAAACTATGGTTTTTCCAGTAGCAATATACAGCTGTGAGAATTCGACTCTAAGGAAAACTAAATGCTGCAGAACTGACACTTTCAAATTGTGGTGCTGGAGAAAATTTTTGAGAATCCCTTGGACAGAAAGGAGATCAAATCAGTCAATACTTAAAGAAATTAATTCAGGCCATTCATTGGAAAGTGAAATATTGAAGTTGAAGCTCTAACAACTTTGGTCACATAATGAGAAGACAGGATTCATTGGAAAAGAATCTGATGCTGGGAAAGATTGAAGGCAAAAAGAAAAGGGGACAACAGAGGATGAGATGAGATGGTGTCACAGAAACAATGAACATGGACTTGGACAGACTTCAAGAGACAGTGGAGGATAGAAGGGCCTGGCACGCTATGGTCCATGGGGTCACAAAGAGCTGGACATGACTGAACAACAATAACAACTTCCTGACTCCCAGTCCAGCATTCTATCCCCTGAGCCACCTAGCTCATAACTTTCAGAGACAGGGTTTGAACCTGGGTCATTGTGAACATAGGTCTGCAAAATTACACTGTCTCTCTGCTAAGGAAAGCTATCAGAGGCATGGTTGCAATTTTCATTAATGTTGAGTGGTAAGAAAGGGTAGAATGAGACTGGGAAACAGTTAAGTATAGTCCAGTTTGGTTAGAATGTAGAGCACAAGAAGGGGAATCATAGGGAATAAGGAGGGAAAGTTAAATTGGAACCTGGTTATAGAACCTGAAGAGTCAGACTAAGAAGTTTGATTTTTATCTCTTGGTATCAGCAGTTCACTGTCATTTAGGTAAAGAACAATAATTTAGCACAACAATTTTGGCAACATGAAGGATAGGCTGGAGATAGGTGAGGCTAAAGGCAGATAAAAGGCTGTTATACTTGTCTGGGTAAGAGTTGATAAAGTTCTCGAGTAGGTTGGTGGAAGTCAGAGTGAGAAGACAGATTAGAGATGTTATGGAAGAAAAATCAAGAGAACTGGGAAATTTGTTGCAGGGGATTGATAAGGGAGAGGGAAGACTCAAGGATGACTCTGTGGTTTCTAGCCTGGGTCACTGGAAGATGGGGCTACAATAAATAAAAAAAGGGGATCTGGGGGGGGTCAATTTAAATGGTCAAAAAGAATGTATTAATCTACTACTATGTGCAAGGTACTGGGCACACAAAAATAAAAATGAAAAAACTGTTTGGGGAAAACAATGCATTTTATTTTCAATATGTCAAGTTTGAAGTGTCTTTAGTACCAATTTATAGTTGGAAATATGGGAATGGAATTTACGAAGGGAGAATTTGAAGGTGGATGTGTAGATTGGGGAATTGCTACATAGAAGTCAAAACTGAGTCCTTGGGGAAAGCTAAGATTACCAAAGGTGAGAGTGTAAAGAGAGAAGGAGCATAGATCTATAGATTTAAAACTGGAAGATACATTAGAAGTCATTTAGTCCAACCTCTTTATTTTACATATGAAGAAATTGAGGACCAGAGAGTTTCAGTGATTTCTTTAAGGTCATACAGGTGGAAAGTACCAGAATTGGGAAAGTAGTAGAATAAGACCCAGGTCCCATGATTCTAGTGCTAGAATTTGAACTGCATCTTAAGGACCAAGGACAAAGCCTTTTGGGGGCAACTACATTTAGGCACAACTGTATTTGGGTAGAAGGATCAGTCAGCTAATGAATCTGAGGATCAGAAGTCAGAGAAGAAGAAAATTGATCTAGAGCAACGTTCTAGAAACCAAAGGAGGAGCAGGTATATAGAAGGAGAGAGTGGTTAACAGTGTCAAATGCCATAAAATGGTCAATGAGGATGAGAACTAAGAAAAAGCCACTGGATTAATAGCTCATTGGTGTTCTTGGAGGGAGTTTTTTTTAGGAGGGTGGTGGACTCATAGACTACAAAGGCTTGAGGAATGAATAGGTATGAAGAAGTAGAGGCCTTGAACATAGTCAATTCCTCTAAAAAGTTTGGCAGGAAAGAGAGATTATATTGGAGGAATGTAACACATACAAACTGGCAAATACAAGATAATTTGTAAAAGGAGACAGTCTTAAAGACTAGGAGAGAGGAAAGGGTTCTTTTGGAGAAATGTATAGGGAACCTGGAAGAAAACTAAGTATTCTAAGAACCTAAGGTATACCATTTTATCTTAGCCATGCCAATGAGTTGAGAGCCAAGAAAATCCTACAAGAATTCAATTGGAGATCTGGAAATTTCAGGTTTGTGAGGGCAGGGCAAACAGGGTAGGAAGTAGTCCCCTAAAACTGTAATCTTAATATTCCTTTCATTTTCTCTCCTGGAGCAAACAAAGTCTCAGTCTTTCCCATCTTGGTGCAGCTCTACCTGCACCGAGTCTAAGAGGAACAGTTTAAATGAGAGATTTATGAAATCTCTCAATTTTATTAGATAAAATAAGGTTTCAGAGGGCAAAGTTGAAGTGGATAATAGAGAAGGCTGACTGACTGGGCTGAGTTAGACAGGTATGTGTAACAGCAAGTACCCCAGCACACACAGGAGGGCCTGTTGTACAGGTTCTTAGATCTGTTTTTCTAAAAAGAAAGAAACTTTTGAGGGATCAACAATCACTTTAATTAAATGCATATATCATTCATTTAGTTCAGGGGGAAAAGTCAGCACCCTGAACTTCAGAGAAAATACAGAGAAATAAAGACCAACAGACAGGGCTTCCAACTGTCTGACCATAAGCAAAACATACATAACAGATCAACAGACAGATCCAGCAGTCTGACCATTACATATATATACATAGTTACCAGAGAGAGAAGCACCAACATCTGGGTTTCCAAAGCCAGGGGGCTCCTTAGTAGCTACCTGGAGCCTCATCTGGCCAAACAAACATGCCCAATGAGTAAGTCCCGAAACAAAACCTTACCTCACTTTTCAGAGCCAGAGGGCATCACAACCCTTGAGAACCAGTGTCTCGTTAGAAATTAACAAAATATGTGGGACTTCTTACAAAACAAATCTCCTCTAATCAGGTTTTCCTTAATGGGCAGGCCCATTAATGGATAGGGAAGATCTTTACCTCTTATTAACATAATTAACATTATAGTATGGGAAGAAGGGGATCATAAGATCATAGCTTTAAAACTGCAGATCTTAGTGGTCATTAAATTCAATCTCCTCATTCTTAAAGAGGAGGATACTAAGGATAAGAGAGATTAAATCACTTGTCCACCATCACAAAGCTAGTAAGATTCTGAGGTCGAATTCGAACTCAGATCTCTCTGACTCCAAGTCCAAAGCTACAGGGAAAAGGATTTTCACCTAGGGTGGGGGAGGATTCTGAATTTTAGGATTAGAAGGTTATATGGTTAGAATTTCCTAGGAAAAGGGCTGGAGTAGTAGCAGTTAGAATGTATACAGTGCTTTAAAGTTTTCAAGGCCTGTAGAATAATAATACCCTTGCGCTTCTAATTAGAACACTGATATGATGAAGCCTCTACTAATGGCATCTCCTGGGTAATCAGCTCAGGTGATTGTAATGGGAGAGGGTTAAAACTCATGTGGCCCGCGTACTTGGATATCCTCATTAAGTACTTAACTAGAATAGAAGTTATTTTTAATCCCCATAGAACAGAGGTTCTAACCTTTTTTTTTTGAGGGGGGGTATCATGGACCACTTTGACAATTTGGTGGGGCATAGGGACTTCTTTATCAGAATAATCTTTTGAAATGCAGAAAATAAAAAAAAAGTAAGATTATAAAAGAAAAGTTATATTGAAATAGATTTAGCAAAATATTTTAACATAAAAGTTCATAGACCCCAGAAAAAAAAAATCTCTATCTTTGAGCTTATATGCTCACTTTCTTTTCGCTATGCTAAGAAACAAGGAACAATAACATAATCCTTATTAATTTTTTAAGAAAGACTATACAACAGTGAAGACTAATTAGCTCATGTGTTCCCAGCTCAGTGGAGCTCATAGAGTGTTCTCACAAGTACTTGTTTTAAAAGTTGCCTACTCTAGGAATAAAGTCTAAAGGAGCCATTGTTCATGCTTCTAAGAGCACACACCTCTCAGAGCCATTAACATTGCAATTTAGCTGTTGTGTGATGTGAAGTCACATAAAGGGAATGCCAGGTTGAACTGAGTAGTCAACCGATGTCTTGCAGGGAGGTGCTTAAAAGACTGGAGAGAATTTTGCAGCATCCTACTGATAATAAATGACTGCTTACAGAAGGAACCAGTTATTTTATCTGTAGCTGGCAGCCAAAACCTATCATATTTCTCAAGTTGCTGCATTACTCTGCAGGGTCACCTCTTTGGCTGACTGCTACCTGACCAGTGGAAAATATCCATTCAAAATGCTCCGTTTGCCCAGTGGGGAAGAGGTATGGTGACCAGCACTCCTTGCTGCGGACAGCACATTAAAGATGCTTTTGATTCCTTTTCTGGCAGCTTTGAAGGATGGCGATCATAGTTTTCCTCAGTGGTCAGGCTGTAAAATACTGCTGACTCAAGAAGGTGGTGCTGATGTTGTAAATAATTTTAAGAACTTTGGGAACTGTTCAGGCTGGATAGATGACACCCAAGAGCATGTTTTATTACATCTCATTTCATTTTTACTCTGATGCAGGGAACTTCAAATCTTTTCCTGGACCTGGGAAGTTAGGAAAGGTTGAAAAGAGGAGATAGCTTGAAAAGGTCAGACTCCTTACTTTTGAACAATGGGATGAAGGAGCCAGAATTTGAAGGGACTGGATATATAGTGACCATACCTCAGGGTTCAGAAAGGTAATGAGGTCTGACATATCTGATTGAGAGTCCAGAGATTTTGGAGCTAATCCCAACTCTGTCTCTCATTCACTATTATTGTCCCAAACCACATCCCACCCTTTGCTCAGAGCATCAGAATTGATCATAGAGAATGAGAGTGGGAGAAAGGTAAGGAGAGACAGCAGAGATGAAAAATATGGAAGAGGTGAATGAATGCATGAGTAAGCATCATGCGTGGGCTAAGCACTGTGCTAAATATTGGGGATGCAAACATAAAAACTGAGTCTCTGTTCTTGAGGGACCCACATTACACCAACAATAGGAATTGGTAGTTTTATATAGTGTTTTAGGGTTTACAAAGCACTTTTCATATTATCTTCAAAATGATCTTATGAGGTAGGTGCCATTATTATCTTCATTTTATAGATGAGGAAACTGAGAGAAATTAAGTGACTTGCCTAGGCTCCCACAACTAGTGAGAAACACTGAGGCAGTATTTGAACTTGTGTTTCTTTGGCTTCAAATCTAGGACTATCCATTGGGTCTCCTAGTTGGAGGAGACATCATAGAAGAGAATGTTCTGCTTCGGGACAGTGGAAGTACTAAGGGTTCTAGGAAGAAGCAGATGGCAAAATAATGGGCCTTTAGGTATATCTGTTCGTCTGTGAGTAATCTTTAGTCCTTAGTCCTCTCCCTTCCCTCTGGTACCCATTCTTCCTCTTGACAAACTTTTAAATACTTGAAGACAATTATCTTCTTGTCTCCAAGCTAAGTGTTCTCAGCTCCATCTACAAAGTATAGTTTCCTGTCTCCTTACCATTCTGGCTTTCTTCTGGTCAAACTCTGGCCCACAGACAAGATGCAAATCTCCAGATGTGGTCTGAGCAGAGCACAGTGTAGTAGGACAATTATCTCTCTCTTTTGAACACGAGATCTCTGTTAATGCAGCATTAGCTCTTTTGACTGTCACATTACACTGCTGATATGTATGGCATCTGCAAGTGACTAAAACTATGAGGTGTTTTGTTTTGTTTTTTGCATTGGTTACTCTCCAGCTATGTCTACACCATCTAGATATACATATCACAGGACAGCACGTTCTCTTTCTGGAAAAATATGGCACTGAGTACACCTCTGAAATATTAGATGATCTCATCTATTCCTGGAGATACCAATCTCTTCAATGAATGTGGAAAATGATGGCAAAAGGAAAGGTTTGAGAAAGAGGGAATTTCATTCTATAAAATTAAATATCGGCAGCAGCCATCAGAATGCTATTGTAATACATAGCCATCGCAAAGACATGTGAAGATATTATAAGTGGTTGGGCAAAGCTTCACAAACTGAAAATAAAATGTACTCACATGTGGACTTATGGTTAATCTGTGAGTGGGCAGCTAGGAGGTGCTGAATAGAGTGCTGGACCTGGATTCGGGAAGACCTGAGTTCAAATCTGGTCTCAGACACTTATTAGCTGTGTGAGCCTGGGCAAATTACTGAATTGTGTTTCCTTCAGTTTCCTCATCTGTAAAATAAGCAGAGGGAAATGGCAAACCACTCCAGTGTTTTTGCCAAAGAAAACCAAGAATGGGGTCACCAAGAGTCAGATATGACTGAAATGACTGAACCACAATCTGCAAGGCAGTTGTTCCAATGTGTACCCACATTCAAATGTGGAATTGAGACAGAGTAATAGTTGGCAGTCACTTCACATCAGTTGCAATATGGAGTCACCAAGAGTCAGACATGAGGGAAGAATGACTGAGCCACAAAAGCAAAGTATGACTGTATAAAGGGTTAGTGAGTTTCCAAATAAGTAGTTAGATGGAAAGGTCTCTCAAATTTTCTTAGCCTGTTTTATCTGGATCTTTTCACATTTAACCTAGAGATGAATATCTCTAAGAATAGAATAAATATCCTGAGGTTTCAACAGCTTAACTCAATGCCATAGCATTCAATAATAGCACATTTATTTATATAATTTATATAATAGCATATTTATAATATTAGCATAACATATATTAATTGCCTTCTGTGTGTAAAGCACTGTATTAACTTTGACATTCATGGGAAAAAATGAAATAGTGCCTACCATTGGGAGTTTGCCTAGGAGTACTGCCTTTAGCACACTCTACCTTGTAGCATGCTTATTTTCCTACATGTTGTATGCTCAGATTAAATAATAAGCTCCTTTAGGGTAGAGTCTTTCATTCTTTTTCCTATTTGAGTCTTCATTTCCTAGAGTAGCACCTTGTGCATTTCAGAGTCTTAAGGATGTTGAATTGAAGCATTAGAGATCCTTGAAAATGGATCTAGACAGGTGTAACACCTCCCCCTATTAATTTTCCTTCCTCTTCTCTTATCCTACTTTAAGTAGAATAAAAATGACATGTATCATTTTGTTTATTTGGGCTTGGTACCATCTGATTGCTTTTCTTTGTTTTTATAAACTATTAAATTTGGACAGCATTGAAATATTGTCGTCATGATTTCATATGCAGGATATATGGTCATTTCCCCTCCAAAAGATACAATTTCTTTTTCGTGGTTGTCCTTATTGACTCCCATATAAGCACTGTTTTTGTTTTCACTTGTCTAGAACGTTATTTTTCTCCACCCTACCAAAAAAATATCGTTGTCCTGTATGGATCTCTTGCATAAAATCTATTTTTTCTTTGAACTATTATTAACTTGTTTTAAGCTCTGAACCATGATAATTATCTTGAAATGGACTTGAACCCAGGTATTCCTGACACCAAGGAGACAGATCTCTGTCCATTAGGCCACACTGTTTTTCTCTGCATTTCTATCAGTCTCTTTGAGAAAGCTTTCCCTAAAAAGTTACATACAAACACATGCTTTGAAACTGAGTTATGTCGAACATACTGCTTAAGAGAACAATGTGATGGATTCTTATTTTATGCTAATAATCATTCTTAGAGAAATAGTGGACAGAGGGCTGATCTTGGAGTGAGGAAGACCTGCTTTCAGGAACGCCTCTAATACCACTGTGTGACCCTAGACAAATCTCTTAAATTTTCATTAGGCAACTCCTTAAAATGGTAATTTACAGTGGAAGTGCCCACTTAAATTGGTTTATGAGGCAGCCTGCACTGATTTGGACAGGTCAGGTCCAAAAAAGGAAAGAAACCTGATTTATTGGTTTTAATCTTTGGGTTTCTGTCTTCTGTGTTTAATTGAAGTATGGCTTAACTTTATATATGTATATATGTTTTCATCCCTTTTTTACTTTGCTACACTGTGAATGGGGGAAGAGGAACTAAAAGTCATGGGGATTCTGATTCTGGTTGGCCCTTTTCATGATGCTTCAGAAAGTATGTATTCTCCTGAAGCTGACAATATGAAAGGGTCAGAGTGGGGAGAGTGTCCGGTCCAGGATCAGAAATGATTTAGGCTGTGGCTATTACAAGAACACTAGAAAAAAGAAGGTTCAAGAGGATCAGGGAGGAATGATGGGCATGGGAGACATCTCTATACCTGTGATCACCTTTGAGCCCATTTTATCATTTTGATAATAAGGAATTCCATGGGAAGAGACTGGGATCTTATACATTACAGCTGAACTGATAAGCTATCCATGTTGGGAAGGAGTTAGATGGCAGGACTTTGGAAGTCCTAACCATCCAAAGAAACATGATGAAGAAAGCTGGCCAGAAGAGAAATTGGTACCCTGCATCCTGAGTCCTCTCAACCAATTGAACATTGACCTTCTAAGGTACCATGAGTAGAATAGCATTTGGGATTTGTGCTAGCTTCTGGTGAAAGCAAATAGTTGGGAGTCTAAGCACCTGAACTGAACTCCTGGTTTTGGCATGTCTCTTTGGTATGTCCTTGATATAGACATAATTAAAGGACAATTGGGTCTAGGGAAAACCATGGGTATACAGCCTATGTGGTAGCTGTTTTGATATATTTAATTTTATTCCTTTTGCTTCCATGGTTACGAGTAAATATATGCATATAGTTAAATCGTGCTTATGCTAAGAACTCTGTTATGCTACATTATTATGATTTTAATGAAATGCAGCACTGAGTCAAAAGAGAATTTTCCCACTGGGAAGAAGTTTCTTTGAATAAATCTGCACACCTATTCTTGTGCTAAAAAGGGCAGAGTTAGAGCATAGAGTTAGCCATCTCTCTGAGAACACTGATGGGCAGCAAGGTGGTGCAGCAGATAGAGCACCAACCTGGAGTCAAGAAGGCTCATTTTCCTGAGTTCAAATCTGACCTCAGATTTGACGCCAGACATTATGCTCACATTAACTGTGTGATCCTAGACAAGTCACTTAAACCAGTTTGCCTCAGTTTCCTCATGTGTGAAATGAGCTAGAGAAGGAAATGGTAAGCCACTTCAGTATATTTGCAAAAAAAAACAAAAACAAAAAAAAGCAACCAAAAAACCAAACAAAACGTCAGACATGACTGAAAAACCACTTGACAACAACTGAAAATTCTGCAGAGGTTGGCTTTTCACTGAAGGGCTCTTTGGTGTTGAATGAAGTTCACAAGCACCAGTGACTTCTAAAACTTGGGCTGTATTATTAAATAGGGTCAGGGAAGTAAGTAGTCAGGAGTGCCAATTCATGTTTAAATGGACAAATATAGGAAGATGTGGTATATCAAATGTGTATTTGTATAGAATCACGAAATATAAAACTTTATAGTTGGAAGGAACCCCAGATACCATTGAGTCCAACCTAAACCAGAAAATGAATTTCCTCTATAATATGCCCAGAATAAATCATCCAGGTTTTTTTTTGGACATTGTTATACATGTATGTACACATAGGTTTCATGAATATGTGGGTTGTGCCTATACACACATATTCAAAAAATTTGAATGAAAGTAATTCTTGTTCTGGTTTAGATTAGACAAAATGGTCTCTGAGGTTTCATTCAACTCTGAAGTTCTAAGATTATTTGATTCGAAATATATGTATGTTTCATAAGCTATGACTCCTAACCAGTAAAGCTATAACTGACATAAAATATAATTAGATATTAGCACCACTAATGCAGTCCTAGCATTCAGAATATGGTGGACTCCATCAAATGCCACAGGGTAGTAAGGAAAGAGGTGGAGGGCGAGTCTGTATCCTCCGTGGAAGATAGCAAGATAGTGAGGTTTGATGTCATTATTTACTTCACGAATGTGTGGGGTTGAGGAACATACATAAATAATTTCTAGGTAAGTTCTCTGCTGCTCCAAACCTTCATTTTCACTCCTGTTTCCCCCGATTAGTATTGATCTTCTCACAGTATGGGGTTTCCATGGTCACATATTACTTCCTGCTTCCTTTGGTGTTTCTTATTTAAGAAGTAATCACACTGCATAGATCAAAAAGTGTTTACTTGATATTTATTTCATTCTTTGAAATTCACTATGGACTTAAAAAACTTTTTTTTTAATCTGACTTCCTTTTATTCTAATTGGAGAGGGGATATCCATGTAGTGAGATGGTAAGTAGGGAAATCATAAATCTCAATGGTGGGAAAATAACTTCACAGTCATGTGTGCTACTGTATCTGAAAGGGACTTTGGATGCCAGGGAGGCAAGCAGGTATCCACAGCAGCACCAAGAGTCAAGACAGGACCACACCGGAATAAATAAAGCCAGGGTGTGGAATGAGTAACTAACAAGACACTAAGAATGTTGACAGCAAAGCAGCTGTGCTAATGAGATATGCCAAGTTTAAGTGTCCCTGGGGAGAAAACATGAAATAGGCCCCCCCTATAAAGCATTGGGTTTACAACCAGAACATCTCAGAATCCTATCTTGGCCACATACTCCATGCATGACCTTGAGTAAGTTACTTAATATTTCTGGGGCTCAGACTCTTAATCTATAAAATAAGATTTTGCTGAGATGACTCTTAGTGGCCCTTTCTAGTATACATTTATGGTCCTTTGAACTGCTGTAAGATTCAAGGTCCTTAGGTTGAGAAACTACTCTGGGAGGATGAACTAGGACTGAACTGAGACTGAGACACAGACAGCTGGCCTCATCCTCTGCCACCAGGATGGAGGTAATGCTAAATCTTCTTGAGGCTGGACTTTAGAAGTTTTGTGTTCTTTATCACAATCATGAAACCAAATGAGCAACTGTTAGAATATTTCTAATCTCCCTTGCAAGGGAGCAAGAGTTTTAAGGATTGCTGAAATGCCTGTTGGTTTTCTTGTGAAAACACAGACAAAAACCAAAAGGTCAGATGTGATGAAATTCCAATTTCAATCAGTTTACTTTTGGCAAATAGGGCCAGAATTGAATATTAAGTGATCAGTGTGTTGCATTCAGAAAATTATAAAGGTCTTTGAAGAACTGTAGGGTACCTAATAATGCAGTTGTTATTCAGTCATGACTAACTCTTTATAAACCCATTTGGGGTTTTCTTGGAAAAGATACTGGAATGGTTTGCCATTTCCTTCTCCATCTCATTTTACAGAAGAGGAAACTGAGGCAAACAGGGTAAAGTGACTTGTCTAGGGTCACATGGCTACTAAGTGTCTGAGGTTAGATTTGAACTCAAGAAGATGAGTCTTACTGACTCAAGGCCTGAGATGTTGCAAAAGTCCCTTTTGAACCCCAAAATTATTTTAATGAAGACATATGATTGTGAGTCATGAAATAATAATCTTGTAATCATTAGAATTGTAAATAATCCAAAAGACAATGGAAAGGGAGTAAGTAGGTCATAGAATACTACCAGCTATGGTTTGCACATGAGAAAGGTTGGTAAAGACATCTGAAAGGATGTGTATAACCAGACAAACAGGTAGGGCATCATAAATCAAGAATAAGGGACAACAGATAGACAGTCTGAGAGGTATATTGACATATTCAAAGAAACAGAGTGGGCTTCTGGTGCATTGGTTGGACACTCCATAAAGGATTTATTGAAAGAATCACAGAGAATAAAACAGCATGGAAAGACTGTGATCTGAACTGCTAGTGGCAGAAGCCCCCACATGACTGAGATCATGGATTCATCAAAGTAGCAAAGTAGAGCTGATCAAACTGAGAAGGGAAATTGACTACTCCTTCTTTATCCCAGACTTTATCCACACATTCTTAGCTAAGTCATGAGTCTGTTACTAAATGAGACCTAAATGTCTATATCAGAGACGGTTTAGAATACCCTGCTATCTTAGCACTGCAACACGTAGCATAGGAATGAATGGGAGATAGATATTTCATCATGTCTTTTCGTTTTTGGTCCTATTTGCAGTATATTTTCATTATATGTCAAAGGGAATGTGTAATTGGAGAAATCTGTGTGTATGTGTGGGTGTGCATGTGTGTGTATATGTGTGTACATGCACACACATCTCCAATTATACATATACACATATACATATTTATGGACTTGGAAGGGGATTTATGAGAAAATGGTGTTTTATCTTTACAGATTTAATACATTTAAAATGGAACTGATCCTTCTCTTTCAAATCTGTTTTAGTGATTCTGGATTTTGCAAGTCCTTAGCTGGAGGAGTTAGCTGCTTAACCACAAGACTAGAAGTGTAAGCAAAGAATTTATGGGGAAACCCTCTGGGATATTTATAAAAAGCACTTGCTTGGAGCTGGTAGCCAAAACCCAAACCAACATAATAAATAAGACTGATTCTCCTTTCCGATCCGAACTACAGAGAACTGGGGAGTCTTAGTTGTAAATGCAGATTCATTCCTGAGAGTCTTTTAAACTAAGATGCCAGGATAGGCATAATAGGTAGCAGTGGGAATATTATCTGAGCTAAGATGATCCAACTTCTATTCTCCCAAACCTTACCACTAGCTTATAATCGGGAAAATTTATTGAACAGCCCAGTTCTGATGCAAGGCCAGATTAATTAACTTTATAAACTATCCTACTTATTATAGTATCTCATAATATATTATTACATTGCCATTCCAATCTTGCTTCATACTCTGTTAAAAATAGTTTTCAAACTAGTAAGCCACAATTCTTAGAATTCACACAGGAACTGTGCATGGAAGACCAGAACCTGAATAATGGTGATGCTAAGGTCTAGGTTATTTCTTTCAAGATTCATAGAGACTTTATTCAAAGGAATTTCCAGGTACATAAATGTTTGCAAGTTAATGAGGTTATTAAGCTAATATGTGCTGCTGTGTATTCACCACAAACTACTGCAAAAAAAAAAATCATCCATCACCTAAGGCAGAATTAAAGCAGAAACATTTGACAGCAACTGAGTCCAATAGCCATTCATCCATCTATAGCTCCTGATACCTGAGCTCTTCAGTAGAAGGAAGCAGATGACACTCAAGCTCTGGTTATAGGAACCAGGGTCAGGGAGTGATCATATCAGATATTAGACAGGAATAATAAACTCACAATGAGACACTTAGGTTGAAAAGCTTTGAGAGTTAATATTCTACCTGCCTCACCACAGTTTGAAACTGAGTCCCATGACCCAATGCCAACTTCTTGGACATCTCAAAACAGCTTTCCCTAAAGTTAGCCTTGTCTTGGGCCCTCCCCATGCTAACTATAGAGAATGCTGATGACAGTCCACACATGTACTCTCTGGGCTCACATGATATAGCTGCACAGTTTTTGATCTTTCAGTGAGCATGAGTCTGGGTGCATAAAGCAGAATATTTGAAATCCTTTTTTTTCATATGTCACTGAGCTTGTTTCAGGTTTCATTCGTACCCAACTCCCCACTCTCACCTCCTCTCATCCTGGGATAAACATATTGGTGGATATAGCTCATCAGCTTGCGCAATTTCCATTGGGATCTTCCAACATAACAGAACATTTACTTTGTCATCCAAGCTTCCACTGCACCACCAACTTTATATTGGGGAATTCGCTCATTACTGGCAGTTTGTTCAAGTAGTTATAGATCTTATCTTTTTCAACAGGACTCAATGCCACTCTTACATTCATCAGACTGAGGGATATGGAAAGGTATTTCCACCTTCAACACAATGCCATGCACTAAAGCTGTGTTGTTCTTAGACCAGACATCACTGATGAAGATGACATTGACAATGCAAGCTTCCCCTCTGTGCAATTTGCAGGGCTGAGTGGAACAGGTATTCACTTCCACCTCCTGGCCTCTTCCAACCTCAGAGCAGCATTTCATAAAGTGAACTAACTTGGCCAGGGCAGTGGGTGACCAGAGGCCCAGGAGCAGCAGCACTGAGCTGAAGGAGGAGTAGGCCATCGCCACAGTATAAGAAGAGGGAGGGATGAGAGGAAGCCCTTGGTCTATGTGATTTTAACTGAAGATTAAAAATGGGAAGAATTCTTTTGCAGAAGAAAAAAACTGAAGTCCAGCATGGCTCTAATGAGCCAATGTTAAGGTTTCTTATCATGACTTTAAAAACAGAGGATATTTCCTTCAACAGACTGAAGTCAGGGTCAAATAAAGGAAAAAACATGAAGAATTGCAATGGGGAGAAAAAGTATGAAATAGGAAACTACAGGTGGAGGAGTTAGGAAGGTGCAAAGTGGAAACATTTACCCTCTGGTTTTAGATATGATTTAAAAACAAACAAAAAGAAACAAAACTCAGGAGAGGGAAGCTGGAGCCCAGAGAAAGATTAATTTAATGAAAGTGAGGGGAGGGTATAGTATCTATATAAGAGTAGATAAAATTTAGGCAGAAAATATCTTGAGGGGGAAGGTGGCAATTAGGTCACATCTAAAGTTAAGTTAATAGAACCTGAAAGATTAGAATTAAATCAGCTCATGTGAACAAAGTGCCACATATGGATGATGAATATATGAACAAAAACAGGAGGTGGCTAACTTAAGTTTAGCTTCATAAAAGGTTCTGGGTGAGATTGATTATAGGAGCAGCGATCCAGAGCACTACATTTGAGGCCAACTGGATAACTGAGTTGCTGTTAAGTGATGGCATGCACTACCCTTTCATTAAGGATTCCAACTGTAGTCACAGTCAAGGAAGCAACAAAGTTCAGTTAGGAGAGCAGGAAGGCTGCAGCTGCCTTCCAAAAGCTCTATAGAATGCACCGGGCTCTAGGAATTATGTTTAGGTAGCATTCACACCACCATAATAAAGTGAATATCACAATAAAACAAGTTACATGAATTTTTGGTTTCCCTGTGCATATAAAAGTTATGTTTACACTATACTCCAGCCTATTAAGTGTACAATAGTATTATGCCTAAAAATGTACTTAACTTAATTAAAAATACTTTATTGCTAAAAAATGGTAACCATCATCTGAGCCTTCAGCAAGTCATAATCTTTGCTGGGGTAGGGTCTTGCCTCCTTGTTGATGGCTGCTGACTGATCAGCATGGTGATTGCTCAAGGTTGCTTTACAAATATCTCATTTGATCCTCACAACAAGCCTGTGAGGTCAGTGCTACTGTGAGCCACATTTTGTAAGTAAGGAAATTGAGGTAGAGAGAGGTTAAGTAACTTGCCCGGGGTTACAAAGACAGTAAATGTCTGAGGCAGGATTTGAGCTCAGGTCTTTCTGACTCCAGCCCCAATGCCCTATCCATTGTGCCCCCTAGCTACCACTAAATCATAGAATTTAGCTCAAAGTTGGAAGAGACCTTCGAGGTCATCTAGTCACCTTGGCCCATATCATGAGTCTTATCTACAACATCTTCATTAAGTGGTCAAAATGTTTGAATCAAAGTAATAGAAAAGATGGAGGCACAATTATAACTGAGTGGTTCTATATTCTCTCTGTCATCTGGTGTCATCTGCCCTAAGAAATCAACCTATTCTTTTCTTCTTCTTGTTTTCTACATATATTTCCAATATTTTCCTTTGTTATTTTCTTATTTTCTTTCTCTATGTTGCATATAGAATCTCTGCCAATTTAACCAGTGATAAATCTGCTGGTCAAAGTCTACACATAAGCTTAACATTGTTCACTGGTGGCAATCTGAATATAACTTGTTAGTCAGTCTAGTTAGTTAGAGCCTGGTTCTAATCTGAGGCAATGTGGCTGGATGGATAGAAGACCTGTGTTCAAATCCTAGATCTTCCACTTACTGGTGATCTGGGAAATCCAATTAATTTCCAATTGTGGCTTCCTTATCTATAAAAATGGATGAAGGCAATAGCTGACATTTATACCCCACTTTATATATAATATCTCATTTGATACCCACTTCATCCTTGTAAAGGAGGTCACTAATAGTATTACTATTTTATAGATGAGAAAACCTTGGCTCAGAATTGTCTATGTTTTCACAACCAGCAAGCATCAGAACCAAGCATCTTCTGAGTCCAAGTTCAATTATTTTGACACTATACCACACTGGCCACTTCATTTTTGTCAAGTCCTATCAAAAAACTTGGTTGTTATTATTATTAATCAGACAAAATGCTTAAGCTCAGTTATTTGAGACAAGTTAACTGTATATGGGGACAAATCTCTTATTTGACCACATACTAACCAAGCTCAACTATCTTTAAAATGAAATGTTCAATTCTTGAAAATTGTATGTATAAAGGAGGCTAGGAGAGAAAATTCAGCATAAGGGAATTATTTCTACTGGGGAAAAACCCAATAAAAATTGTCATCCTAATTAAAACAAAACAATATCAATATCTTGGTAAATATGTTTGTAGACTTGTATCACTTGGTTAGAAGTTTCAAGGAAAATTTCCCAAGGCTAAACCGAGCCTCAAGAGCAGGATCTTATTAGGTGCAGGCGTGTACGATAATATGTCCAAGGACATAAGTTTGTATGTATGGGTCAGGAGGCTTAGGTGACATTCTTCAGATGTATCATAACACAGATTCAAATTCAAATTCAAATTCACAGATATAATGTGTTTTTCTTGCAATATCTTGCCACTAGACCCAGATGGTTCTGGAGGAGAAAGTGAGGCTGGTGACTTTGCATAGTCCTCCCTCACTTAAATCTAATTCACCTGTGTATCATGGCATCATCTCCCTGATGTCATGGTCCTCTTCAACAATGGAGTACAAGCAACAACAACTTTAAAGTAAGTTGTTCAAGGATTACTACTTTTCAGAAAAGGCAACTGGGACTCAGAAGTAGGAGACTTGAAGAATCATGACTGTAACAGATTTTCTGACACCATTATTTTCACTCTGTGATGCTGCTTCTCACATCATTGAATCTTGTCATCTACTGCTTGTGTGACCTGGAACAAGACACTTAAACTCTCTGGGCCTCAATTTCCTCATGGGTAAAATGAAGGTGGTTGGATTTGATGACCTCTAAGGATTCTTTCAGTTCTGAATCTATGAAATACATGAGGAGAGACAGAAGAATTTAATCAATGTTAAGTCCTGTTTCTAAAAAATACAGCTTGGAGTAGCTTGAAATGTATTGAACCTAAAGTTGGGAGTCCTGGATTTGAATCCCAGCTCCAACACTTATTAGCTGTATAACAATGATGAATTCACTTCAGCTTTCTGGGACTCAGTTTCCCACTATGTCAAACTGGGATAATAATACTTGCATTACCTACTTTGAATTACTGTTTTATGGAAAGTACTTTGTAAACCTTAAAGTCACATAGAAATGTGAGTTCTGAGTCACTTAGTAGTCCTGAAGGATCATTACAGCCAAGTCAAGATGTTAAGAATGTTTGGGTCATCTTACTTCTCTAACTTGTCGATACATTATTTCCTTCTTTAGTATGAATTAAAGAGGAAGCACTGGGGACTCTATTAGAGTAAATGTGAAATCTGGCAGCTTTTTCCCCTATGGTCTTTTAAATTTCATCCCTAATAACTCAGAATAAAATTATTACACAAGATACTCATAAAATTCTTATAGCTCATTTTTTCTGAGCATACATTTGGGGTGAGTAGAAATCATTTTTTTTATATTTTGGCATTTGCTCCTCCCTCATAATCACATCTGGATCCCAAATCCCCCATCTTCCATTCTGTACCATCTGGATGGTAGCTCATTCATTTTCTTGGCTCGTTGCATGGACATGCCACACAACCTCTGAATCTGGGGGAAGTGAGAAGCCAAGTACCCAAACTCATGGTTGTACACTAGAAATACTACAGTTTTGAGATGTAATATTAACATATTTCTATGTGCACATGTCAGTTAGTAATCAATAACATTTATTACGTTTCTAGGTGCTGGCAATAGAAAGAATGGCAAAAAAACCCCCAAATAAGTAACAAACAAGTCCCTGTTCTCAAGGAGCGCATCCTAATGAGTATTTATTTTGATGGGGTGTTTTAAGTTTTAAATAGTGTTTCATAGGCCATTGGCCATTAATACTGAGCCCAGAGGTTAGGACTATTTTTCAAAGTCTACTTTAGGTTCATTATTTATAAATTATTTTAAGGATCAAAGGAATGTGGATGTTGGAATGACATTCCCCTTGCTCTGTCATATGCTTCCTTCTCTGTCTAAACAGTAGAAACATTCTTTGTTTTAATATCTGCCTTGACTTTTTGTGTATCATAATCCTGCCCTTTTCTGGTATTTGTGGTAGGAAGAAGGAATCATATGTCATTAATTACTGACTGACTGCATGATATAGTGGCTGGAGTGCCCAACTTAATGTTAGGAAGACACAGGTTCATCTCTGACCTCTGGCACTTATTACGTGATACTGGGCAAGTTATTTAGTTTCTTTATCTGTAAAATGGGTCTAATAAGGTTCCTAGGTTTTTCTGATCTTATTGTGTATATAAAGTGATTCGCAGACCTTAAAATGCTCTCTGTGTCAGTAATTATTTATGTATCTGTGCCTCACCTAATGTTAATGAATTCTATAAAGCATAATATTTGGCAAAATAATGCCAGAACAGCAGTTAGTTCCACAGGGATAATATTATAAATGGGTTACCAGGCAAATGACGCTACAACAGGGTCATAGGATCAGACATTTAGAGCTAAAAGAGATCTTAAACTAATCTAACCTCTTCGTTTTACAGAGGAAAAAAACTGAGATTTCAAGAAATAAAGTGACTTTCCCAAGTTCCATTGGTTGTTAAGTAGAAGAACTAGGTTCAAACTGGGGTCCTTTGGCTCCAAATTCAGCACTCTTTAAAATACATTGATACCTTTTGTTTTCAAATCACCTACATTTCCCAAGGTATCCTTCCCTCTCCCCTCCCAGAGAGTCATTTCTTATAACAAAGAATAAAAAAGAGAAAAAAATAGTTTGTTAATAGAAACATATTAAAAAGTTTAATATTTTATGCAGCAATCCACACTTATAGTTACCTGAAAAGAAAAGGGGAGGTCTAGCATTCTTTACCCTGTCATACATACACTTAGTTTCATGAGTCAATAACAATATGATTGAAAGCTGATGGTGGTCAGTATATATCTGTATGTACAAAGTCCATTTTCTTTTACAAACTTGTCTAGAAAACTAATCCTTTGTGGGAAAGAGAGTCCTAGGGAATGAACACTCAGAAAAGTAAGTAGTACTGATTATATATACTATGCTTATCCATTGAGCACAGGACCTATTTATCCTCCTAGTTCTGCAACTGCATTAGGAGCCAGACAATAAGGATGTGGTGGCAGGTCCATCAGGGATTTCTGGACAAGAGAAATATGCTAGGGGGGATTGTTGTAGGTGGGGGTTGGGGAGGGAGTGGAGGATATATAAGAAGTGAGGGGATGGGGGTGAGAAATTGAGGAGGAGAGAGAGAACTTGCTAAAAGAGTCAAAGGGAGAGCAGACTCAGGAAGAGAGATCCCTTCAAGGTGGTAGCCTAGGTCTCATGACTCTAGGCCATATGGCCTTGAGAGAGAATGAGGGATCAACTCCAGTCCTGGGCAATAGGTAAAGGAACCAAACTATGCCTAACAGGGAGTAGAGCTGGCTTGTAAATTCACTTCAGGAAAACCAGCTTTGATAGAGGGAATTCATCAAGAGCAAATTAAAACTTCCAGAGACTGAAGTCATTGAGATTTCTAGAAAAATGAAAGAGCTGAGAGAAGGCCTGAAAACTGTTTTTGGGAGACAGGCAGATAGAAATACCTTCTTCATACTAGGTAATCACTTCCATTTGAATTGTCTTAAGGTGATTCTGAAGATCACTTGGCAGGATAAGGTATCAGACACTGAAGTCCTTACTCGAACTAAACTGCTAAGCATTCACACTTTATTTCAAAAGCACACTTTATTTCCGATGAGCCATCCACAATGTTTGAAAGTAAAACCTACACTTGACAAAAACATTATTTTATGGAGAACTCACATAGGGCAAACACTCACATGGTGGTCAGAAGAAGAGATACAAAGACACTCTCAGGGTCTCTCTTAAGAACTTTGGAACTGATTGTGTGACATGGGAGACGTGGGCACAGGATCGCTCAGAGTGGTGTGCCCACATCAGAGAAGGTTCTGTGCTCTGCAAGCAAAGTAGATTTGAAAGAGCTTGAAGGAAACATAGGATGAGCAAATTTAGAGAATTCACTCCAAATGTGCCTAACCTGTGGTAGAGCATCCTGAGCTCGTATTGATCTGATCAGCCACAATCAGCCACATTGAAACTTGACTCTAGGACAGTGATCTCATTTTGGTCCTCTTTGAGAATGAAGAACAACAACCAACCAACCAATTCCACATCTGGGAAGCAGATGTGGGGAAAAACCAAAACCCAAATCAAAATCTGAGAATCCCAACCGCCTTGGTAATCTCAATCTATTTTACATGGAATACCTATAATCATAAGATCATAGTTTATAATTGGAACCTTAGAGGCTATCAAGTTCACCCCCTGCCCCCTCCTTTATTTTATAGGTAAGGAAACTGAGGCCCAGAGAACTAAAGGGATACAAAAGATCACACAAGTATTAAGTGACCTAACAATTTTTCCACTGCTCCACTAGATACCTCCATTTATCTACCATCTAGTCCAAACAGTATGAAACTGGTTGATTCTGGAAGCAAGAGAGCTAGAAGAAGGAAATTATCCAAGAATATCCAGGTTAATTCCCTGAACATTTGCATGAAAGGTGAGGGCTTATTTTAAGACTTCTCTAATTTTTCCCTTTGCTGTTTTAAACCTTTGTATATCATTTCTTCCCCCTTTTCTTTTGCTCCCTCCTGTTTCCTCTCCTCTTCCCTTCCCTTGTTCCCCTCCTTGCCTTTCCTTTTCCCTTTGCAGATCAGCCTCTCAACTCTAAGACATAATCTTAGAGAGTTGCCTAGATCACTAAGAAATTAAATAACTTGCCCAGGGTCACAAAATTAGTAAGTTAGAGGCAAGACAAACCCAGATATTGCTGACTTGAAGAATCATAGATTTAGAGCTGAAAAAGACCTTAGAGGTCATTTTGTTCAAACCTCTCCTTTTGCAAACGGGCCATTTGAAGCACAGAGAGATTACATAACTTGCTAAAGGTCACACAGATAGTAACAGGAAGAGATTGGTCTTGACCTGAGACCTTCTGGCTCCAAATCAATAAGGCTTGGCTAGCTCCTATCCACTCAACTGTAACATCTCTGCATAAATGGCTGTAACAACTTTTCAATAAAAATATGAAGGATTGGGTGTCAGTTTCAAACACAAAAGGACACCATAGAGGTAGAAATCTGTGCCCCTTGCTATAGACAAATCTACTTAGGGAGGGCAGCAGGGTGATGTTAACAACACACCAACCAGGAAAGGCAACAAGTCATTTCCTAGTGACTGTTGTTGGAATAAAACTGGGGCTTGAGTGGCCTCATGGGAGGGCCGCTCATTGAGTAGACTATAATGCCTGTTCTCAGGAAAAACCCAAACACATCACTTTTCCCTGTTAAGTCTAATAAGGCATTTGCATTAGCAGATATCACTATTGATCAGGAACAAAACAGAGACAAACCCACAAATGTCAAAGAGTTAATTCAGTTTTTAAGTAAAATTTTATAGAAAACATACCCCTGACATCAGTGTTAGAAATAAGCTAAGAAAAAAGCTAATAGGAAATGGGATATTTTTACATTTCAGAGGCACAGAAACTACCCCACTTTACTTCTAATAAGAAATGCGCATAGTGAGGTGATTTCATTTAAAACTTTCTGCAGATGTCCTGAATTCCACTTGAGTCACAGGATTCAGGAGTGTATTTTATTATGTAATATCCTGACACAGATTGTCAATAAAGATGCATTTATGATAAGTTTAAAAGAAAGAGCCATTCTACCAATTCCCACATGACTTTTGAAATGTGCCTACAGTCAAGTGAATTCTGATTGCATTTCAGGGTCAGCCTGTTGGATTTTTACCCAAGGGCCTGTGTGCATTTATAGAAGGAAATGACCAATAATGGCTAACTGGCTTTGGGTGACTTATCACTGGCAATCTAAGTAAACTAATCACACAGGACTCTAATGTCCAGTGGTAATCTGACATTCAGCAATTGTTAGCCTGCCTATCTGATTCTTTCCTCCATAGACCATTTAATCTTGAATTTCAATGTTCTGTTATACTCAATGCACCCACAACGAATAATGTGCAAGAATATGAATTTGGCCATCTATTTTGAGTTCTTCTTGTAATGAACTTTTTGTAATGTGCTATAATTCCAGATGAATGCACTTCAGAAGCATTCATCCATGCAGCAACATTAGTGCTGAAAATATATAACACTACTTATAAAAAAAAAAGTCATTCATTTAATAAAATTACATAAAATTATACCACCATTCTGTTTGACTAGGGATTTCTTTGACCCATTTCAGTCATGGAAATCTCTAGAGGTGATAAGTACAGATTCTTCTTTCTTTTTAATTGGGTTAAAATGTAATAGCAGGAATAAGCCATCATGGTATGGTTTAAGGGGCAGCACAGCACAAGGGCTAGTTTGCCCCCAAACATAACACACTAATCAGTCACCATACTCAAAATTCTAGTATTAGAGATTCAGTCCTTTGGCCTAATAAGCAGACTTTTAAAAAGAAATATCCTGAATGATCAGCACATTAAGTACCTATCAGGCATTCATTTCTTCATGAAAATTATTTTAAACAGATTCTTAAGATCCATAAAATAAGAGTATTGATTTGGAAGTGGGGAGGAAGAATTCCTTTGCGCATGAAAGATGAAGGAGGGGTCATTTAGAAATGGGACTTTGGACAGGGTGAGAAGGCCTAGATGTTGTACTACTGCCAAAGGTGACAGCAGAGAACAACAACTGGGCATTTGGTGCTCCACACAAGAGAAGAATATGAGAAAACTATGAATAACAAGCACATGGTAGATTTCCAAAGACAGACTTGCACTATCCCATGTTGTCTAGCAGCAAGTAGAAGATATTTTGAAAAGGAATTTATTCAAAATACCTCAAACTTTCAAAAAATATTTCCATAATGTGTCACTCTGAACATCCTTCAATATGGCTCCAACCAACCTCTCCTGTTTAATAGGTCACTATTTCCCTAGACAAATATACTGTTTATGTCACATTGATTTACTTACAAATACACCTTTCTTCTTACCCATCATGTTTTTCTTTAAGCCATTTCATCTAGTCAGACTGTTTTCCTTCTTCCTCATAGCCTATCCAAATTCATGTTTTTATTACTGTCGTATTAATTCCTTGTGAATCTGTCCAGTTAACTCAAAAATCTTCCCTGGCTCCTTGTCCTCAATTGAGTAAAGTTCAAATTCCTTTGCATTAAAAGCTAGATATAATCAAACAATATGTTACTTTTTCACATCTGATCTTAGGCTATTCCCTTCTATCCACCCTAGACTCAAGCTGTTTGGGATTCCCTGCTATTCCTTGAACAGACACTGTGCTATCCTGCTTCAGTGCCTCTGCTCATATTCCTTATGAATGTACCATCTCACTCCTTCACCTGTTGAATGAAGCCCAACTCAAAGCCAACTCATCTATGAAGCCTTCTTTACTCCCCTAGTTTTTAATGATTTTTTCTCATGAGGACCTTATATAGAATTGTATTTGAATTTCTCTAATACGCTTTTAAGACTCAAAGGGATATAGCTGGAAGAGACCCTAGAGACCACCTTGTCTCACTCCTTAATCATATAGTTGAGTAAACTGAGGTCCAGGGAGGTTTAAACAAGGTCACCACAAGTAATAAGTAGCAGAGGTAGGATTTTATACTCAGGTCACCTCTCTCTAGATCCTGTACTCTTACTATATGCTATGTTTTTAATCATAGTATTTGTGTAAGTATCATTCCATACTACATTATGTGTTCAAAGTTCAAAGGTTTAATTTTGCATTAATCAAGTAAGCAATATGTATTAAATGTCTATTATTCGTGAGCCAGGTGGCCAGATGGTGTAGTGGGGAGAGCCCTGGTCCTGGAGCTGGAAGGACTCGAGTTCAAATTTGACCTCAGACACTTACTACCTTTGTGACCCTAGCTGAGTCACTTAACTCTGCCTCAGTTTCTTCATCTTCAAAATGAGCTGGAGAAAGAAATGACAAACTACTCCAGTATCTTTGCCAAGAAAATCCCAAAATAGGGTCATGAAGAGTTGGACATGACTGGAACAACTGAACAACAATATATGTCAGTTACTTTGCTACATGCTATGGATACAAAGTTATAAATGAAATAGTCTTTGCCTTCAAGAAGTTTACATTCTCTAGGGGAAAATATGCACACGAAGTATATACAAAATAAGTATCTCTGCAATAAAAAACTATGGGCGGGAGGGGAAATTGAAGTTGGCAGAATCTGGAAAGACTTTTGGTAAAGCGTTGAGTTGAACTAAGCTTTGAATGAAATGAGGGATTCTCAGAGGCAGAAGTGAGGATGGAGCGTATCTGAGCCATAAGAGAAAGACAGTGCAGATGGGTAAAGACAAGGGATGGAATGTGGTGAGCCGGGATCAGCATGAAAGTCAGTTTGGCTGGACTAGAGAGTGCTTGAGAATAAAAGAGAGTAAGGATTTATACACTATGACAAAGAGATGAATTTATATTTGATCTTCTTGAATACTTAGCACAGTGTCCTGCACAGTAGGCATTTTTGAAATGTTTGTTATATTAATTGAATTGGATATCTGATACTTCTTGCACCAAAATATAACAGATTCTAAAAATATTTGGTTTTGATGTGGTTGAGATCATATTTGATTTTAAAGGAAGTAGGGTGTTAGGAATCAGTGGAAGTTTAGGATCTATTCTACTTAAAATTCTTAAAATTACTAAAATGCATTATTCATTTCTAAAAGCTTCAAACTCCCTGTATGTCACATAATTTAATAACTCATTGAATTCTAAATACAAAATTGCATCCAGCCCAATTGACTGGTAATTGAAGTGATTGGTTTATGAGTGACAAGACAGAATTTTGGAATGGATGGGTGCCTCATTTATTTTCTGATTTTTGCTGCTGGGTCAAATAGTTAAAGATTAGATTTGTCATTCACTCCTTGGTCTAGCTAAATGATCCTGCTTGGTTTGCTCCTTCACAGAACTCCACCTCCCATCTCCTATCTCCTTACTTTTGTACTGGTTGCCCCCTTACACCTGGAATGTACTCCTTCCTCAGGCTCTCTTAGAATCTTTAATTTCCTTCAGAACAGTTCAAGTGCCACCTTCTACATGAAGCCTTTCTTGATTGTCCAGCTGCTAATGCCTCCCCCTCACCCCCTAGTACCTGGTGTTTATCTTGTATATGTGTGTACTTATTATCTCCTTAAGGATGAGGACTACTTCATATATGTCATATTATTTCCAGAGCCTAGCACACAGTAAATGCTTAACAAATTCTTATTGATTGGTCACTACTTGTCAGAACTAGCAATGAGCTAGCAATTGAATGAATTGGCAATGTTGGGTTTGGAGAAGAGAAGGTTTAGGGGGAGGAATGTGGGGCACAATAGTTATCTTCAAGTATTTGAAAAGCTATCACATGGAAAAGAAATTAGAGTACCACTGGACCTCTCTTCCCTCTTTTTTTGGCAAGATAATAAGGGTCAAATATCAATTAGCAAGTGTTAAGTGTCTGAGGCTGGATTTGAAGTCTCCAAGGTCAGTGCTCTATCCACTGCACCACCTAGCTGTTCCACCACTATCCTTTCTCTACAAACATAGGGACTATGGGTTTGAAAAGTTGCCTGCCATCAAACCAGGTTTAAAGTGTTGTTTTTATCAAACTATTTTTTCATCATCATGAGGGAAGCTTCACTTGTGAAGGGAGGGGAAGAGTATATCCAGAATTAACTGATAAAACATCAGGTATCCATAAAACCATTTTTTAAAAAGACACAAATAAAAAGAAAAGGGATTTGACTTATTCTATTTGACCGCAGAGTACAGAATTAGGAGACAAAGGTAGGAACCGACAGATGTGTGTTTAGTCTTGGTGTCATAGGATGTGGTAAACGAGAAGATTGGCTCCAATGCCTTCCTAAACTGTGGTGGAGACAAGTCAAGCTACTCTACGGACTAGTTGGCTAGAACTATGAGAAGGCCATAGATGTGGTCAGAAGGAAGTGCTGCTGGGATTCTTCTATACAATTGGAGAGTAGGAAAGAGAGGACTCAGTTTCCCAGCTACGTGGTTTCTGTCCTTGTCCACACCACATCACAAGGTAAGTCTACTCTTCCTTTTTGGCTGCAGTTTACTTTTGTTTTATTTCCTCCCCTCTTCTTTATGGTTGACCTCAATGATTATTTTAACCAGATTTTCCCCTATATAAAAAAGATGATGCCGGGATCAAATAGTGTGATTTATCCCCCCCTCTCCTGCTTAGTGCTGGAATGCTTTAGGGATACCAACAGAGTAAGGCTATATTTAGTTGTATGCCAGAAATATTTATCAAACATAAAACTGTAGGGAGAAAGGGACCACCTTTTCCTCTGTCTTTCAGTCAATGTAACTGATGGACAAAACTCTTAATAAGCAACAGGTGGGCAAGAGTTTTAATTGCTGGCACTATGTACACTGGATGGCTAAGTGTTGGTTGACAGCTCAAGCAGCCAGTGGCAGGGATTCAGGAAAGCACTGTAAGAGGATTTAGGGCAAGGAGATGACTGCAGGCAGCAGCATGCAAAAGGAAATTTTCCTCTGATGCTCCAGAAACGGTGGAGCAATGGGCACAGTCTGTGATTTCCAATTGTGATTTAGCATGCCCCTCAACACCTTTACAGCAGGATAGAGGCTAATTTTCTAATTTTGGTTTGGTTGTCCTCATGTGGGGCATTGCTCCCCAATTCTCTCATGTTATGATAACCTAGGGCAGGGTTTGCTCCAGAATGCTAGATAATGAGTTTGCTCTAATCCTAGCTTGTCTTTCTGGGGCCATTATCCTGAGTGTGACTCACCCAGGTCTTTCCTTGCCTTCTCTCTAGGACACTGCACTTGATCTAGGTCTCTCCCCTGGAGAGTAGGCAAGGGCAAAGAGAATAAAATTCAAATGGGGAAATTTCCTTACTTTTGTGCAGTTCCAGTGAAAGGTTTAGAGAAGATAGAAATTATTTTTATTTCCTGATCATGTTGTTACCATGGTAATGGCTGCCAGGGCCCATCAAATACATTTGTGTGCAGGCAGGCAAATACATGAACACTGCCCAGCTGGAACCTGGGGGGAAGTAGGTCTGTAGAATAGTTTTTCAATATCCATTCTTCCTCTGAATGGAAAGTTTCCTCAAAGTGCATGGGTTCCTCTTAAAAGAAGGTTCGGACAGTCAAGCAGGCAGTCAACAGGCATTCATTATGCATTTACTATGTTCCAGGAATTATTCTCTATACTGGGGTTACAGAGGAAGGCAACATAAACAAAGGATAAACCCAGCCAGTCCTTGGCATCTAGGAGCACGCATCTTGATGGGGAAGGCAACATGCACCTTGGTGGTTCAGTGGATAGAGCACTAGGCCTGGAGTCAAGAAGATATGAGTTCAAATCCAGCCTCAGACACTTACTAACTATATGACCCTGGACAAGTCACTTAACCTTGTTTGCCTTAGTTTCCTAATCTGTAGAAAGAGCTTCAGAAAGAAATGGCAAATGACTCCAGTATCTTTGCCAAGAAAACTTCAATGGAGTAGTGAAGAGTCAGATATGACTGAAAAAGGACTGAACAACAACACAGTTGCTGTTCATATACAGAGTACATGAAAGGAATCTTCACCTGGGAGGACCAGGAAAAGTTTCTGCAGATGAAAGATAGACCTTAATCTGAGTCTTGAAGGAAACTATGAAAATTAAGAGGTCAAGGTAAGGGACTAAAATGCTACAGAGACAGTAAGTGAAAAAAACATGGAGGTGGAAGATAAAATGTCATGTCTGAGAAGCAGCAAGGGGAGGTCATTATGACTGAATCACTGAATGTGTGAAGGGTAGTAAGATACAAGAAGACTGGAAAGAGAGGAAGGAGCCAAATTATGAGGAGTTTTGAATGCCAAATAGAAGACTTTCTATTTGGTGAAAGTAATTGTGAAGGTAATAGGAAGTCATAGGAGCTCACTGACAGATCACCTTGGCAGCTGAGTGGTATTCTATATAGCTACATGAAGGACTATTGAGCATCTAGAGGGCTCAGGGTATAGAGTGCTGGACTCAAAGGTCAGAAAGATCTGAGTTCAAATCCTGCCTCACACACTTACTAGCTGTGGGACCCTAGGTAAGTTAATTCATTTTTTCTGCCTCAGGTTCCTCAAGTGTAAAATGGGAATAATAAAGCACTTGCCTTTTAGCATTATTGTGGGGATCTAATGAGATAATATTTGTAAAGTATTTAACACAATGCCTGGCACATAGTAGGCTCTCTATAAATGCTAGCCATTATTTTTATTACTATTGTTGTCTTGATAATTTAAAATGCTGGACTGTGCCTCAGACAAGACTCAGTTATTGGAATTCCATGTACTTCCCACACTCTGTACAGGATATGCAATCTCAGACATTCATGAACTCGTGGAGAAGTTACATTTGCCATCTAATACCAGAAAGAGTAATGTTAGCAATTGATCGACTGAAGGAGTCTTACACTAATAAAAGTTAGTAATTTTCCCCTCCCATTATATCTTGCCTCTCCTCCATACTCTTCTTTATTAAAAACAGTCTTTTCAGTAAGTCTGACAAGTTGGTAACAAGCTCCAGAGTTGATTTCTAAGAGCAGATGATTCACAAACAAGATAGTGACAGGTTTTTATGACTACAGACTTCACATTATCTTGTCTCTCAAAAGCACTTTGTACAGATTGATAGAGCTACAAAAGAAGAAATGAAGAAAAAAATGAAAGGAGAGGATAAAAATAGACTTTTTCATTACAATGAACAATCCAAAGCATTAACCCCGTTCCAGTAATGTGCCTTTTCCATGCCTTTCTTTTCAGTGCATTGACCTGCAATCATCTTCTTTATAAGTAACAGTTAACTATGGGAAGAGAAATGGTAAGGAAAAAGGGAAGAACCATCTGGGAACTACCTGTTTCCTCAGACATTCGTTACCCTTCAGAAAGTGTCCATGAGCTATAATGTTAGTCCCATAGATCCACTTAAGCAATGCATAACTGGTGATCGAGTGGCTGTTATTAACTTTTAAGCCCATCTGACAGGTTTCTTTCTAAGAACAAGGCTTATGCATATGGAATAATGCAGTGCTTTCATTCATGCAATCTGTTTCATTAGAGTCTGAATCATAATGACTCAGGATGTTTCCTCTGCCAAAACACTATGACATTATATCCCATTGGATATTACCATACAGGTTGGGATTTCCAGAAACATGGAGAAGGGACCTCAGAATACTTAGAGGAAACAGGAAAGCCACCTATGTAATTATTTTAGGTTTATGCTTACATACTGGAAAAAATGACTCAAAGCACAGGTGCAGGTCAGGAATATCTTCTTCATTTGTTAAAGACAGCTTAAAATTATTCTGCTTAAAAGCTAATAGTTGGCCCAGATTGTGCTAGTCTATGAGGTTACTGTTATTGATTGTGAGAGTCTCTTTTTGCCCACATCTGCCTTCTGAAGGCACTTGAATAGTTTAATTATAAAAATGCACTTTGGGTTTCCACTTTTCATTTCCATTTCCTTTAGCCTGAAAAGCATTGAGTGAAAAGGTATTAGTTTCTGTTCTTCTCTGTCATCTCTTCTCCAGTGTTGGATCATTTCATGTTTTTCTTGGACAAATTTATTTTGTTTGGATCACTCCAAGATTTCTGCTTCTAAATATTATTTAGAGTGATGGTACTACATCACTGATACATTCAGCTGATGCCAAGAAGCTTAAGAGACTGCAGAAATAATAAATATCCCAATAAAGTACATAGCAACAGAGGCTTCAGTACCAAGTAAGTATGCAGTCTAGTCCATTAGTTAGATCAGGTATTTCTGTTTGTTGTTCAGTCATTGCAATCATGTCCAACTGACTCTTCATGAACCCATTTGAGGTTTTTGTGGCAAAAATACTGGAGTGGTTTGCCATTTCCTTCTCCAGTCAATTTTACAGATAAAGAACTGAGGCAAACAGTGAATTGTGCAGGGTCACACAGCTAGTATGTATCTGAGGCTGGATGTGAACTCACAAAAAAGGAGTCTTCCTGTGTTCAGGCCCTATATTCTACCCAGCATGCCACCTAGCTGCCCTAAGAGCTTATTATAGGTTGATATTATTGCTGATGACTTAGTACAGGATCATAGATGAAAAGGTGGAAGGGTTCTTAGAAGCTATGGAATCCATACAGATGCTCAGAGAAGTTCAATGATTTGATTGATCACCCAGGATCACCCAGCAAAGAGATGTCTGAGGCAGGATGTAAAGACAGGTTTCCCTGACTTTAAGTCCAACATTCTATCCATTATGCCACCTAGATTTGTTATTATTATCATGTCTGTCTTTTCATGACCCTGTTTGGGGTTCTCTTGGCTAAGATGTTGGAGTGTTTTGCCATTTCCTTCTGCAGCTCATTTTATAGAAGAGGAACTGAGACAAGCAGTGTTGAGTGACTTGGCCAGAGTCACACAGCTAGCAAGCATCTGAGAGCAGATTTGATGAGAGTCATCACAAAGATGAGTCTTCCTGTCTCTAGGCCCTGCATTACATTCACTGCACCTCTTAGAGGACCTTATGACAATGGAAGCTATCAAAGTTAGTAGAAATCCCCCACTTTTTCAGCATCAATATATTCTGCATAGTCACATATTATTACCCCAAAAGAAAGCTGATGAAAGACCTGAAAAAAGGCTTATGGATTCAGAATTGGTTTTCTATTTCACTGTTCCTTTTGCACTATTATAAATCTCAAGGAAAATGCCATCCAGTTGTATTTCTTTCCTCCAGGGGAAGGCAGAAGAATGACTAGGCTTTATCTCATGAAATATTCCAGGAATGGAATAACGCCAAAACAATGGCATCATGGTAGTTACAGTGGTATCTACAAAGCTCAACTTGAATTTTGAACAGCGAAGGAAAGGCTGGTGACAAAGGTGGAGACAGATAAAGAGGCAGGAGCAGAGAGTACTGGAAAATTCTGTTCCCAAAGGAATCACAAATAATGTCTGTAGAGAAATTCTCATTTTAAGAGGTGTACATTATGAAGGTATTCATCCAAACTAAGGTCTCACATACTACTTTTAGGATTTTTAATTTCTAGCTACATTTTTCAAAATAGTGCTTTAAAAAAAACTAAATAGTAGGAAGGACAGGTAACAAGATAGAAGAAAAAGTAATGAAATTGCGACATGGGTATACATAGAGCATGAGCCAAGGGTGCCTTGGGCATGCCAGTATAGTATATTCTAGGATGGGTATTTGGCCCTTAGAAGAAAGGGAAGGGCTCTAAGCACTTCTTGACTTGGGGTTGGAAGATCTTGATTTAAATTCTTAGTTTACCTAAATCACCTTGTGCAAATAGCTTTACCTCTTCCCTCTAAAATAGCAATCTCAAACTTTTTGGTCTTAGGACCCATGAAACTCTTAAAATTATTGAAGACACCAAGGAGGTTTCTTTAAATGTGGTTTTTTACTTATCAATATTTACTGTATTAGAAATGAAAGTATTTTGGTATTATTATGAAAATAGTTTTGACCACATGAATCACCTGAAAGGATGTTAGGGACCTTCCAGAGTTCCCAAGCCATATTTTGAGAATAGCTAGCTGCAGCTATGTAGCTTGAAAGGCATCTAAGTGGCATAGTGGTTACAGTGTTCAGCCTAGATTCAGGAAGATCTGGTCTTAGACGTTGACTAGCTGTGTGACCCTGGGCAAGTCACTTAAGCCTGTTTGCCTCAGTTTCTCATTTATAAAATGAGCTGGAGAAGGAAATGGCAAACCACACCAGTATCTTTGACAAGAAAATCCCAAATGGGGTCACAATGAGTTGAATATGACTGAAAAACAACTCAACAACGACAAAGATGAATTTGCTTTAAAATAAGGGGATTAGATAAGATGGTTTTCCAGCCCAAAATTCTTAAGGAGTACTGAGTAGGAAGGAAACTGTTGAGTTGTAGGTACATGGAACAACTTGTGAAGTTGATCGTAATAGCATGAGATAGTTGATGCCCTTAGGGAAAGTCTAATGCCTATTGATTTACTTCCCTTCCCTACCCTCTAAACACACACATATACACAACACACACTAAACAAAAACAGAAAATGAGAGAGATGTATGAGAAGGTACTCAGATGACTACAGCTAGATGAGATAACCTTAGTTTCTAATATTTTTATTCATTAAAATACCTTTGGAAGTGATTCCTGTTTTAGTAACATGTAAGACACTTAGTCAATGCTTGTTAAGTCTGGAAAACTTAAACCTTAAAATGATCTCCAGTTATTTGAAAAAGAATAAACAAATTAGTGGGAAAATATATTCATTCTTCTGATAAATTTATAGAAAAATTTTCAGTGGATGGAGCTTTTTTTTTCAAACCAAAAAGTATTATTTATAAAAAGCACTGAAATGAGATATTCTAAATGATTAAACATGCTTTGGCATTATTTGGTAAAAAGCGCTTAAGAGAGAGGATGACCCATGTAAATGAAGAGGGGGACGGAATAAGCCTGAATAGAGTGCTTAATTTATGCTATACACTGTGGTAAGCACTTTATAAATATTATCTCACTTGATTCTTACAACAGGTCTGTGAGGTAGTTGCTAATTATCTCTATTTTTGCAGCTGAGGACACAGGTAGACAGAAATTAAGTGATGTGTCCAAAGTCACATAGCTTGTAAGTATGTGAGGTCACATTTGAACTCACGTCTTCCTGACTCCAGGCTTATCACTCTATGCACTGCGCTACTTCATCACCTAGAATCATAGAGATTACATAAGAATATAAAGAAGAATACTTGGCAAGAGCACTCAATAAGCCTGCTATAAATGGAGAACGAGAGAGGGACATGGAGAGAATGTCTCAAAAACAATTAAACTGTGGAATCTGGTATATATACATATACATGACATATGCATATATATTACAACAGTGTTAAAAGCTAACTTTAAACGTGATTCATCAAAATTTTAATGAAAGACTACCAGAACATACTTATATAAATGTATAGTATACTTAAGCTTATATTAGACTATGCTATACTTATATAAGTATATGATATACTTATACAACACTATATATAATATATAAAAATATAACATACTTATACGAGAACAAAAATGACCAGACTATCAAACAAATCATTTCAATTAAGCAAATTTTCCTTCCTTTTGATTATTTGGTGTAGTTTCTATATAATCCCCTAGCTTCATATAGAAGGCCCTATGGCTAAAGAATAAATTCCTATATATCTCCCTCTCATCACCCTATTCCCAATTTTTTAAAGGAAAGCAATGTTTTGTGTCTTACAGGGGGCAGGAAATTTTCGATGATAGTGGCAGACCCTAAGCAACACCTTCAATATGAGCCAACCTGATGGTAAGCCAAAATTATATACTACTCACAAGTGAACAGCAGAACTGTTTTCAAATGTATCCATGAACAGAGGGCACTCTTCAAACATTTATGAAATATTTACCAAGAAAACTGAGCCTGCATCTCGATAACATGAATCACCAGAAGGTAATACCTGTTTGTGTTGATAAATTGTGTTTTCTCCAACTCTCTGAAATATCTAGTTATTTGAATAAAAATAAATATTGAACTGTAATAAATTGCCTGGTATCCCATCTAGACTGCACCGTAAGAGTTTGTTTGTGGTAACTGGGGACAGTTCTAACATATAATACATTTTTGGAGCCAACTACGTATATTTTCTCCAAGTCCATCTCAGGATAAGCCCAATTTCACTTCATCAGTGTCTCTTTAGATACCCCAACTTGGGGAAGCCACCATTGATTTAATAGGTTTTTATGATATGTTGGTGGTGAGAGGAACCTATTCCTCTTTTTTTGCATCCTTCTTCTAGTACCAGATACAACTGATGGAGGCAACATAGTGCAGCAGAACACTCTTGGGGTCAAAGAAGTCTGCCACTTAGTATCTGTGTGATCCTGTACAAGTTATTTAACCTCTTTGGGGCTCAGTTTTTACACCTGTAAAATGAAGGGCTAGACTTGAAAATCTTTAAGGTTTCTTCTGGCTCTATATCTGTGAAATGGTGGCAAGTGTCCAGGGATTAAAGAAAACCCCAACCTCTATTTGGGCCACAGATAAAAAAAAAAAAGACACTCATACTGGCTTTGATAGAATCAATTTCAAAACCAAACTCTACAAAAGAATTAACTACTTGGGTTATTTACTTGTTTTCCCTGACTTTTAAGGCTATCAATTGCCTATTTGATGTGGTTTGGGTACGATTTTACTCAAGCATAATTTGTATGGTTCTGGTAAGGTCCTAAAAGCATGTTCAATTAGAAGAGAATGAATCTTTGTCTATTAGCACGTCTCTATCTCCATAGTTCTAAGTTATCTTTGCTTCTTATTCTGGTAGCTAGCTCACAATTTGCTGTGAAGCATTTTTATACTTGTTCTCTTTTTGGCATTGGCTTTGATTTCCAAAGCTCTTTGGAGTTCCCCCCCTTCTTTTCCATCTCTGGTTTTAAGTTGTATTTCATTGCTGTTACTTTCTTCTTGGCCCTCAGATCTCTCCAGACAACCTATTAACAGTGACTTTTCAAGGTGTATTCATTGTAACAAGTATCCATTCCCTTTCTGCATCCCTCTGCTTACAGCTAATAATGCTTACTATGTACAAACCACCATTCTAGTGATGTAAATACAAAATGAGATAGTCCTCACTTTTAAAGGACTTAAATTCTTTGTGGATATAGGTTTGTTGTTGGATCATTTTCAGTTGTGTTTAACTCTTTGTGACCCCAAAAGTTTTCTTAGCAAAGATACTAGAGTTGTTTGTCATTTCCTTCTCCAGCTCATTTTACAGATGAGGACACTGAGGCAAACAGGGTTAAATGAATTGCTCAGGGTCACATAGCTAGTGTCTGAGGCAGGATTTAAACTCAGAAAGATGAGTTTTCCTGACTTCAGGTCTGGTGCTATATCTACTGTATCACCAGCTGCCCAGATGCATGTTTGCATGTCAGTAAATACGGGATACATACAAAATTATTTGGTGGTGGCACCAACAACTGGGAATGATCAAACTCCCCATTTCCCATTATTTATAGATTACCAAGGAGAAGGTAGTTTTCCATCTCTTTTTAAAATCTTGATCATTAATTAGCGGGAGCTATTCAGTGCCTACCCCAATACCTTGCACCTAACAGGCACTCAGTGCAGTTATTTGAATGGATTAATCAACCAGCATTATTCAACATAATGTGGTGTAAACTTTGCTTAGCCAGCTTTGCATCAGCACATTATTGATCCTGATTTGGATCCTTTTTAATCCAAAGGATTGAGGATGAGCAATTTAGTAGCTCAGTAAACAGTTAGCTCTAGGAAAGAGCCTCACTTCTGGTAGCTGCAGAGATCTGAGTGTATTCGGTACTTACAGCTGTCTTCTTCCTCCATGAAAACACTGATCACATAACAGGCATACACAAAGCCAATCAACTGCAGAAGAGAAAACAGAACAATGCATGTCAGAAAGCTGTACTAAATTTGTGTAAAGCAAGAATCTCAATTACAGCTTGTGCAATTAGCAGATAAAGGATGCCCTGAAATAACTACTACCATTTGATAATAGAAGCCTTCTTGTATTTTTAACTAACAGCTATCATCTTGAAATGCATATTCAATTCCCATTAGTGTTAATAGGATTAAAGAAAGTTACTCAGGTATATCCTGAACAGACTCCTAGGTATTTAACTGAAACCTGAGACTATGGTTACTAAATTGTGAATGATTCGACTTTTCAGAATATTTATTTTGAAATTAACCGTTGAAGGAAATGTACTATTTATCTCACAGGGTTGTTGTGAGGATCAATCAGCAGGCATTTATTAACTGAGTACAACATGCTATGACTGGTTCTAGATGATGAAGCGACAAAAATGAAAACAAAACAAAATAATCCTTACTCTCAGGTTTACATTCATTTTCGGGAAGTGGTGTCTTTTCATTCATAAATTGAGGGGGCTGGAGTTAATGATCTTCAAGGCATCTTTCAAATCTAACCCTATGGCCCTATAATCCTATGTAAACATAAATAGATACAAAACGTACACATAGCAAATATAAAGTCATTTGACGGAGAAAGCCCTGGAAGCTCGGAGGATCAGGAAGGAACTTGAGCTAATCTCCAGAGAAAGCTAAGAATTCTTAAAAGCAGATTGAGCAGGGACTGCATTTAGGGCATAAGGAAAAGCTTGAACAGCAAGTACCACAACTTGACTGAACAAAGATGGATGATATGCATAGGGAATAGGTGGGGCTAAGGAGCAAGGCAGGCTCAACAGCTAGTGGTGTGTGTGTGTGTGTGTGTGTGTGTGTGGTGGGGAGATTGGGGATGGGGGAGAGCTAGGGGGGATGGAAGAGAAGAGGGAAGTAAATCTCTCTTCTGAGACTTTCTTTAAGAATTTTCTTCTCACTCAGTGAAATGCTTGTCTCTCTACCTCAAAGGAAAATCACTAGTGATATATACCAGGAAAGTTTGGTGGGAGTTGGATTGTGAAGGGCTTTAAATGTTCAGCACAGAAGATTGTATTTTATGACTTTTGAGTAGATATATGACATGATGATCCTATAACTTTCTAAAAGGCAGTAGGGAGCCAAGGGTGGCTTTGGAGAGGGGAGAGAGGTGACATAATCAGTTCTATGCTGTAGAGATATCTCTGCAAGGGATAAAACTAAGCTTAGTGAAGATTGAGAGACTATTGTTACAATCTGGGTGAGAGGTAATGAGGGTTCAAATTAGGGTGCTGATCATGTGAGTGTGGAAAAAGATGTAAGAGGTGTTGTGGAAGTAGAATTGACCTTACTTGATGATCCTTTGGATATAGGAGGGGAGGAACACTGATGAATTCAGGAATCTGGGTTTGATTCTTGCATGTGGCATTTAATGGTTTTGTGACCCTGAGCAAATCATTTAACCCTTCTTATCATGTTTTTTCATTTATAAAAAGGAAGATATTTGTAGCCTCAGCCTTGAAAGGTTGTAGTGAGGTTTAAATCAATCAGCAAGCATTTTTTAAGGTCTCTGTGGTGTTAGGCATTTTGCTAGGCACTGGAAATACATAGACAGAAGTGAAATCTTCATTTGCCCTCAAAAAAGCTAATATTCTATAAAGACAAATTGTCACATATTATGATCTTAAATCTGAGATAACGTGTAAAGCAATTAGTAAATGTTAGAAGGTGTTACATAAATGTTAGCTATTTGTTATTATTCCTAAAGCCGGATGAAAGCTTACATTCGAAACAAATCTTGGACTAATTTTGCTGCCTTGCTAGTATAGATTTAGAATTAAGGATTAAGTAATACTTAACTTAGAATGGGAGAAAGAGAGCCATTCTACATATTGGATAACTACTGTACAGTTGCTTTGTTGGTAACTTGATTTTCTCCTCTGCACCAAGTTCAGACTGAAGGATGTTCATTTAGAATGTCAGGAGAACTCTGAAATCACCATGAGAATTCTAAGCATGCCCCTTGTACTGATCTTGTACTATAAGCAGGAGTGCTGAGGGACGATTTATCACAACTGCAGTCACATGATGTGTTTTTCATCTCAGTTTTGGTGGGAGGGAAGTGAAGATACACCAAATGTTTTGGCTCTATGCTAGGGACCTTTTCAATTGTGAGTCCAAGGTCTTGTTAGTACCTTGGTTCTAGGAAGTCTATTAATTTTCTATAGTTCTAGTATAATATAATCTTCAAGTAAAATATAGCCCTCTCTCCTTCACCTTTCTGCTAAGGAGAGCAGTTTTAGTGCCCCAGTAAGATGAATTTTTATTCTGTTTTCTTGGCTGTCTCATCATAAGTAAATGACAAGCAAAGGTATGCAAATGAAGAATTCCCACATTAACTACATTACTGACTTCTAGCAAGTTGCAGAGACCATGCAGCATGCAAATGAACTCCTTTCAATCTGAACATTTCTTCAGCAAGACTACCAAGTGCAATCAATATTGTAGGATTAGATTCTTAGGGATATGATGTGTAGTCCTGCATTGCATTTGGAGGAATATTGGGGAAGAAAAACAGAGGGGTTGATGTAGGGGTCCCCAGAGATGGAACCTGGAAGTGGCTGTGCCAATATATTTGCATCATATATCAGTACAAAGAAGCTGACTCAGAGAATCACAGAATTTCAGAGTTGTAAGGGACCCCAGAGGTCATCCAGCATAAATATATCTGAATACAAATCTCCTTTACAACCTGCCTGAAAAATGGTCATCCATCCTTTAACTTGGAGGTCTCTGATAAGGAAGAATTCACTATTCAGGTGAACTTGACCTTTAACTTTTTAAAATAAATAATTAATTTATTTTTAGTTTTTAACATTCACTTCCGTAAGATTTTGAGTGTTGAATTTTTTCTCCCACCCTTTCCTCCCCTCTCCCCAAGACAGTGTACAAGCTGATATAGGTTCCACTTATACATTCATATTAAACATATTTTCACATTAGTCATGATGTAAAGAAGAATTAGAACTAATGGGAGGAACCACAAGAAAGAAGAAGGAAAGTAAAACAACAAAGAAAAGGAGAGCAAATAGTACGCTTTCATCTGCATTCAGACTTCAAAGTTCTTTGTCTGGATGTTCTATCATGAGTCTTTTGGAGATGTCTTGGATCCTTGCACTGCTGAAAAGAGCTAAATCTATCAAGGTCAGTTATCACATAATGTGGCTTTAACTGTGTACAGTGTTCTCTGGGTTCTGCTCATTTCACTCTGTATCAGTTCATATGAGTCTTTCCTGGTTTTTTCTGGTCTGCCTGCTCATCATTTCTTATAGCATAATAGTTTTTCATTACATTCATATACCACAACTTGTTCAGTCATTCCTCAATTGATGGACATCCCCTCAATTCCAATTCTTTGCCACCACAGAAAGAGTTGCTATAAATATTTTGCACATGTGGGTCCTTTTCCTGTTTTTATGATCTCTTTGGGATACAGACCTAGACCTAGTCTAGAAGTGCTGGGTCAAAGGGTATACACAATTTTATCTATGATACCTTTTAACATGATGTAGTATCCTTTCTTATCTCTTTTAATCAGATGTATTTTTGCTTTTGCTTTGTCTGAGCTCAGGATTGCTACCCTGTTTTTTTCCCTATAACTTCTAAATGCAAGTGATGTGGAAGCCCTGATTCTATCTGGGGTGGGATAGACTCTAATGAGCAGAACACTGGAATTATGAATGACTGCTTCTTCACTAACATCCTCCCTCAAAGTATCTTCATGACTGAAGTTAACCTTGATTGCTTAAAGCCAGTGGAACACAAAATTTGACATGTTCTACCAAACTAGAAATGCTTTGACTACTCACTATTATTCAAGAACAGAATCATAGAATCATGGAACTTTAAACTTGGAATACCACATTGGGTATTCATCCTGTCTGATCCCTACCCTTCAAGAGAATCCCTACCTCTAGCTTTTGTATGAAGAAATCTAATTAGAGGGAAACCATTACCTCCAAAGGCACCTATTCCTCTTTTGGATGCTTCCAATCCTTAGTCAATTTGCTCCTGTGTAACTTTTACCCAAGTGCTCTTAGTTATTCCTGCTGGGGTCAAATTAAATTGTTCTTCTACTTTACTACCCTTTAAGTACTTGAAGAAAGCTACCATATTCCATGGGCTGCTAGTGGTGCTGGGTCTAGAATTAGAAAGACTTGCCATTCAAGTTTGACCTCAGACACTGACTAACTTTGTGACCTGTAATGTTAATGGAATGGGAAGATCTTTCCTGCCCATTAATAGGCCTATGTGACCTGCTTTGAACCTGGGCCCAGTCGACTGCTATGATGGAGCCTGAGTCACATACATGATGGGAGGGGCTTGCTGAGCAGGTGGAACAGGAAGAGTGGAGCAGAAAGAGAGGGTGAGGCAGAGCTGAGGCAGAGCATCTAGCATTAGTGAGAGAGGGAGGAATTTTGCCTAAGGAAGTTTGTTTGTGGGGAAGCCTAACCAAGGAAAGGCTTGGTGCTCCCTAGATTGGTGGTATGTAAAAACTTCTTTGTTACCATGATGGATTTGGCTTTCTGGCATCTGAATAAATATGTTGGTTTTGTCTCTGAAGAAGAGAGTTATTTATATTTTGCGAATTTATCCTGGAAATGTGCATGCATATTCATAGTGATTGCTATGAGCACTGCATTGGCATCACAGGACCCTGGGCAAATCACTTCACCCCATTTGCCTCAGTTCCTTGTCTGTAAAATGAGCTGGTGAAGGAACTGGCAAACCACTCCAGTATCTTTGCCAAGAAAAATCCAAATTGGGTCATTAAGTGTCAGACATGACTGGAATGACTGAACAACCACTGCCACAACAAGTAAAATCACATCCACTTTAAGTCTTGTCTTCTAGAGGCCATCTAGCATCACTCCAGTTGATCCTCACATGACATGGACTTAAGGCCCTGGTTGTTCTGCCCTGGATGATTTTCAACACATCAATGTCAATCTAATTTTGAAAGTTTTTTTCAAAAAGTTTACCATGAGGCATTATACACACACACACACACACACACACACACACACACACACACACACACACATACACATGTTTTTTTGGCCATGGAAATTTTTGAAAACAGTTTGTTAAGGTGTGAATCAGAGGGATGTATTCTGCACCATGCTAGTGACATCACAGATCTTTGGAAGGAGAATATGCATTCTGGGTGAAAAAGGAAATTGGTAGGACTGTCTGGGAATAAGACAACAGGCATACACTGGCATATAGAAAGAAGAGGCTCAATTGGATACTTTTTCAAGAGGTTTGCTTACACACACACACAAATAGAATTCTTTTCATTTACTTGCACTACCATATGAAAGCTATAGACTAATCCAAAAATGCACAACTGCCTCAAGTATTTCCCCTTGGCAATTCATACTCCATAGAGTTACCAAACTAGTTTTTTAAAAGTACATTTCTAACTACATAACTCCTAAACTCAATAAACTCTAGAAGCTTCCTATGACTTCTAGATTTAAAAAAATAATAATAAAAATAATTTCCGTTTGACTTTTAAAGCTCTTCAAAATCTGTCCTGAACCTACCTTCTTAATCTTATAGTTCCCTCCTCTTTGCTCATTCTTTAGTGAAGCCAGACTGACTTTCTTGTGTTCCTTCATCATGATAGGACATTCTCTGTGTTTGGGTCTTTGCATGGGTCTCATACCTGGAATGAAATCTCATCTCATCTGGTCCCTTAGAATCCCTCATTTTCATCAACATTCCACTTAAAGTAACACCTTCTACATTAAAGTTTTCCTAGCCTCCACCCTACTGTTTTCTCTCTCCCCTAAAACATATTTTGTATTTATTTTGTACATACTTATACTAGCTTGACAGGTATAACTATACAAACACACACATGCACACACAATACATGTGTATATTTATAAAACAATACACATATATGCTTATTTATTGACAGATTATCTCTCATCATAAGATGTGAGCACACTGAGGGCAGGGGCATTTCCATTTTAGCTTTATATCTTTAGAGCCTAGTATAGTGCTTAGGAAGTAGATGCTCAAAAAGCATTTATTGAATAAGTAACTTTTTAAAAATGACTCATTGTTCAGCCTGGGAGGAGTTAGGGAATTTATTTATTTCTTCTTTGCCATAATATATAGTATGAACAGGGACTTTTTGATAGACAGGAGGGAAATTGTAGCTTTTTTTAATCCCAGTGACATCAGACAGTTCTTCTCTCTCCTCTGTCCTCCCTCATGTGAACACTTTCCTACAAATTTAATATGGAAATTTCCCTTATAAGAAAAATGGAGCAATATGGAATGAAAGAAGCTCTTAAAATTCCACTGTCAAGTACAGTAGTTCATTAATGGACACTATTGTTGTCTTGAAAGATGATGCACTAAGCATTTTGACCATGCATGTGAAATGTATAGTAATAGCTGAAAATAAAGCAAAGACACACCATAGTGTAAGTCTTAAATCCAGCTGTCTGCAGGTCCTCAAAGAGATTTTTCCTAGCCATAACCTTAATATTATTACAAACAAATTAATTGAAATTTCTGCTTTTACTTTTGTATTATTGATAGGTATATTAATAAAATATTTATCCTGGCAAATTACTTTTGCTATCTTGATTAAATAAACTGCTATTTAATTAATAACATTATGCTCTTACAAACCTGTCTAGCGATCATGTTAATCACCAATTTGCCGAGAGCTGATTGTTGTGTGGTTCTTGGTTTCTCAGCATCTGAGCTGAAATAGACCCTGTTGGCCCTCTGCTTGGCGCCAAGAAATAGATCCAGAGGCATGTTAGCCAATAGGAAACCCACATGATGTAAATCATCTAAGGGATAATTACCCTGATCATTCCTGGTTTTAATAAAGCTTTGAAAGAGGTATTAATCTTAAAGATATCCTTTTCTTTCCCATTAAAGGCAGGTAGCTGCTATCTCATTCAGGGTGTTTCTGCTCTCTTCCTTTCCTCCTACCTTACCTTCAAAATCTGGCTCCATCAACCCTATCTTCTTTGATATATTTGGGGAATGCAAGGGAAGTAACTTTAGATGCCAGTTTCCCACTGGGTTATATAAGAGAACATGATTAGATTTTACATGGAGAGTTTGTAGACAGAATTGATTAGTTTGCCTGTGGAGTTTGTGTAAGGGATTGATTAGTTTATTTTCACATTTGCAAATAACAGAACTTTTAAAAATAAAGGGTGGGGGAGGGTGTTCTGTTGTTCAGGATGTGTATTATTAAGATCAAATCAAAGGAGTGAGTCATGGCTGATATTTTATGAGCCTTAGGATGGAATACCACGAGGTTAAAAATAATGAATCCAATTAGAATAACCCAAGCAGGGCTAGACTTATTCATACATAGAATTGTTGATATGATTTGAGGGAACATGGAAAGACCTTATCCTCTTCCTGGTTGAAAAATACTTTTCTTATCAGTTTTTCTGAAATCCGAAGTGTTTAGATCAGACTTTTAAGACTTTCTTAAGGGATTTTTAGTATAATATGGTTAAAGCATAAAGTTACATGGCAGGGAAAACATATTAGGTAACTAGCACATTGGAACTTTCTTAATGCCATGCCTATTTTGAAGAAAGGAAAAGAATAAACATCTATCACTCATCTACTGTGTGTCAGGTTCTGTGCTAAGCACTTCATTGATTTATCTCATTTGATCCTAATAACAACTCTGTGAGGCAAGTACAATTTTTATCCCCATCTTACAGTTGTGGGAACTGAGGCAGACAGAAGTTGGGTGACTTTGTCCAGGGTCACGCAGCTATAGTGAGTCACTGAGGCTAGATTTGAATTTTGGCCTTCCTGACTCCAGTTTTAGCTCTCTACCCACTGTGCTAACTAACCAGCTGCCTAGCAGCTTTGAAGTAATTGAATGGAATGAAGTTAGTGAAGACTTCTCAGAGCTTAACAAAAGGCTTTTTTAGTAGATGGTTAGGCCTAAGTTTCAGTTTCTCAGAAATCATATGCCACATCAACATAACACAACTCCCCTTGGATTGCTGTCACAACCCTCTGTTGCCTCCTTGGGTTGCCATACCAGCATAACACAACCCCCCCTTGGGTTGCCACATCAGCATCTACAGCAACATAACGCCTATTGGTTATTCACAGGGTAGACTGTCGTGTTTAGACTGTGAGCCTGCCACCCAGCCAATGGGAGAAAAAGGCCAGTGGGGGTGGGGGTGGGATCTTCATTAGGGCTATATAATCTCTATTTTTGCTTTCTGTGATTGCTTCACTCTTCTGATTACTTATCAGAGAGCAGATGCCCTTTCTTGTGAGATTGTAATAAAATCTTGCTGCTTTGCTTCTACCTTGAGAAGTCTCTGATTTTTATTTGAGTTGGTAGCCTCTGACCTACACATAATCTTTGATAATGCTGCTGATTCATTGATGCCAATCATTTTTACTTGACAGTCATTTCTTAATATATGGTTGCTTATTATAATATATAGAGTTTGGCTTCATTTTATTGTCTGTTTCATTTACATTGTTGTGGCTATCTATACTGCCTAGTCTAGCTTCTTTTCATTTCTATTCTTTGTCAAATCTTGCCTGCTTTGTAGGATGATTTAAGAAGAACACCAGTTGAGTCAAGGGACTTGGACACTAATTCCACTCAGTTTGGTCATAGACATCCTGAGACTTGGCAGATCATTGGTCCTTAGTCTTCCCATCTATGAAAAGAAAAATGTAGTTGTTCCTTCTTTGAAGTTTTATGATTTTTTTTCCTCCTTTACACTTCTCACTGTTGATGGTGTTGAAGATGGGGGGTTAGAGACCCTCAGGTGCCCTAGTTGATTTACTTAGGACTTAAACAACCAATGAGTTTCTAATCTGGATCAGTTGAGGGCATTTCCATTCCAGAAATTCATTTTACTGATAAAATAATCAGTCTAACAAAAAAAGAGAGAAAGAAAGAAATGAGAGGGAGAGAGAATATCAATTTTAGTTTGACCTCTGGGTCAAAAGTTTGTCAAATTTACTAATGTCTTTCATTTGTTCTTTCAGAAATTCACTTTTAGCAATCAGAAGGAAAAGAAGTGGATTTTGCTGGTTGATTATGTAAAACTCTGAGGTTAAACCAGGCTAGCCATGCAATGCAAGGTGATGGTGGAGCAGGCTGTCCTGTTTCAATCATCTGTCTCACTGTTCGGCACTGTTTCCTGCCCTTTGTGTTAAAGACAATTTTCTCCTCCCTTCTTTCCTTCCTCCCTACTCTGTGCCTGCCCCTATTTCCCCTCCCTACCTAGACTACATTATCTTGGAAAATGTCTGTCTCCCCTTATGAGTGACCAAAACCAGCTTGCTTTATTTTGTTAATTCTCCTGTGTGCCTACTCCAGTTCAGTGCACCTCTTTCTCTGATATTTGGGAATAGTGGTACTCCTGTTCATTTAGGGTTTTTTAAAAAAAGAAAAAATAAAGTGGCAGAGGAACTAAATTGTGCACATCATGCTTGTCCCCCTTCATTGAGTGTTCCTCTTTCTTTTAATTTTCAGGTTGAGAGGCTTGCAGAAGCCCAGCCCTAGGATTAGCCAACAGACCAGAGTGGTAGAGCCAGGCAAGAGGAAGGCTTGAATTCAGAGATTACTTTAGCTTTCTTTTGAAAAAGCAATTACTGACAATGTAAATCCTAGGTGTTAGCTTGTTGAGAAGGCCAAAGAAAGGGCAATGTCTGTTGGTTTTCAGTGACCACCTAGTCCCATGTTTTTGTGCTACCCCAAGGTGGTTTTGATCATGTTAGAAGGGGTCAGATTCAGTGAAAATCACTTGAGTTAGAAAAACAATGGACCCCTATTTCCTCCCTCACATCCCCATCCCCATCCCCTTTTTTTTTTCATCATTCTGGGATTGGCAGCAAAGGTATATCCAGAAAGACCACCAGCTTATATGAACTGATGTGGAGGGATGCCTCTGTTCCTTTAGGGAAAAATGTTTTACTTGTTCCCCCCTTGGATGAGTTTATATTCAGCTGTCCAGAGGTGGAGTTTCAGTGTGGTTTAGAAAAACCCTGATCTCTACAGTGCAAACAAAACTGCATTCACATTTATAGCAGGTCTGTCTCTCTGACCTTTCCCAGTCCTCCTTGACCCTGCTTTGCTTACATAGTGCACACAAAAGGACCTCAAATCATTCTCACTCAGCTGGATGGAATTTAGATCTGCTTTAACTTGGGATCCAACATGCTCTTTAGCCTGGAAAGACTGATTTTATATGCCCATAGTTAACACATAAAAAAATAGTTATGACATCAATGTAAGACAGATAAAGACAGCACACAGGTTCACTCTTGATTTGGTCAGACAGGAAAGGGCCTGAACGCTGTTGCAGGTCTTAAAAACAAACCTCTCCTGTGTTATCGTTCTGTAGGTAACCAAGCTCTCTTAGGAGCATCTCCCCAAGGGGAGACATGATATCTGTGGAACTGGTCCGTGCATTGACACATGCTTAAGTTTCTTAGTCATACCTTCTTCTAAGGGTACAGGGTTTTTCTCTGTCCTCAGCAAAAGGATCTGGAATTAGGAGCTAGGTGAACCTAGGGCCTGATTACTAGTCTGTGTGGGCTTCCCAGAAGTAGTACAGTACAATATAGTGGAAAGAGGGACATATTGGAATGGAATTGACTTGAGTCTGAATTCAGGCTCACTTACCTGAATGTGATTGAGGGCATTTCCAGAGCTAAATCCTATGAAGTTCTCTAGGTGGGAAATGAAAGCTACCACACTGATTCATATTAAAAACACCAGAGGATATAGCAATAAATAGAGCTTTCCTTAAAATGATACGTATTATCTAAAACTATCAGCAAGCATTAACTGTAATGGGGATAAGCTAGAAGCCTTCCCAGTAAGATCAGGCATGAAGCAAACATGCCCCATTATCACCATTATTATTCAATATTGTGCTAGAAACGTTAGCTGTAATAATAAAGAAGAAAAAGAAATTGAAGGAATTAGAATAGGCAAAGAGGAAATAAAACAATTATTCTTTGCAGATGGTATACTTAGAGAATTCTAAACAATCAACTAAAAAACTAGTGAAAATAATTAACAACTTCAGCAAAAGTTGCAAGATATAAAAAACCCCAACATAAATCATGCTCATTTTTATATATTACCAAACAAAATCCAGCAGGAAGAAAATCCAGCATTGAAGAGAAAGAGAAATTCCATTTGAAAGTACGGTAGGCAATATATAATACTTGTGAGTCTACCTGCCAAGACAAACCCAGAAAGTATATGAACATAGTTCTAAAACACTTTTCATACAAATAAAGTCAGATCTAAATAGCTGGGAAAATATCAATTGCTCATGAGTAGGCTGAGCCAATATGATAAGAATGGCAATTCTATATAAATAGATTTAGTTATTCAGTGCCATACCAATCAACGTACTAAGTTATTTTATAGAGCTAGGTAAATAATAACAAAATTCATCTGGGTGAACAAAAGGTCAAATATATCAAGGGAATTAATGAAAAAAACTGTAATAATGTGCCCTAGCTGTGCCAGATCTCAAACTGTATTATAAAGTGATCATCATCAAAACTATAAATGGTGGTTCAGAAGAATAGAATAGGTACACAAAACTCAGTAGTAAATGATCACAGTAATCTACTATGTCATAAATCCAAAGACCTCAGTTTTTGGGACAAGAACTTACTATTTGATAAAAACTGCTGGGAAAACTGGAAAACAGTATGGCAGAAACTAGGTATAGACCAGTATCTTACGCTACATACAAAAATCAGGTCAAAATGGATACATGATTTAAATATGAAGGGTGAAGCCATAAGCAAATTAGAAAAGTGAGGAATAGTTTATCTGTCAAATCTATGGAAAAAAGAAGAATTTATGACCAAACAAGAGATGGAGAGGATTACTAGATACAAAACGAACAGTTTTAATTTTATTAAATTAAAAAGACTTTGCACAAACAAAACCAATACAACCAAGATTAGAAGGAAAGAAGAAAGCTGGGAAATAGTTTTTATAGCAAATATCTCTGCTAAAGGTTTCATTTCTCAGATATGTTGAGAATTGATTAGAATTTATAAGAATACAAGTCATTCCCCAATTGATAAATGGTAAAAACAAAAGTATGAAGAGGCAGTTTTCAGACAAAGAAATCAAAGTTATCTATAGAAATATGAAAAAATGCTCTAAATCACTGTTGATTAGAGAAATGCAAATTAAAACAGCTCTGAAGTATCACTCATACTATCAGAATGGTTAATAAGACAGAAAAGGAAAATGACATATTCGAGAGGATGTGGAAAAATCAGAATGCTAATGCACTGTTGGTAGAGTTGTGAGTTGATCCAACCATTCTGGAGAGCAATTTGGGACTATGCCCAAAGGGCTATAAAACTGCACAATTGGACCAGTTACAGAATCAGAATTTGTGAGTTGGAAGGGGCTTCAGTAGCCATTTAATCCAACTCACGAATGAAGCATGAAAGAAATCCTCTCAATAATAAATATACCCTAAAGAGAGTCATGCAACCTCTGTTTAAAGGACTCCAATTGCTCCTCCAGAAAAAGGGAACCAACGATCCCCAGAGGCAGCACATTGTAGCTGTGGATAGCTGCAATTTTAAGGATTTCTTTCCTGACAACAAATCTAAATTTGCTGCTGTATAATTCCCACCTAATACTCCTAATTCTGCCCTTCAGATTCAAGCAGAATAAATCCAATTCTTTTTTCCACATGTTAGTTTTTCAATAAAATTTGTCTTAAAAAAATTGATGGATGGTGCATTTCATATTGCTTATCCTGGGCCCATTTGGTGATGCTTTCCCCAGTGATGCCCCACAAATTGCCCCAGTTATAGGTATGACAATGTAATTCACAGGAAGTCTCAGTGTAGCATATGCCTTTGTGCTTTATCAGCATGGGGGCCACAGAGTACGGAGGAAGTGTGCATGGTGCTGAGGAGAGAGAGTATGAAGAGATTAACAGTAGCCATCACTCTGTCACTTGTTCTTTGAGGGGATTAAAATCTTGTGCAATTCTTTTAAAGAGTTAAACTCCCCATCTTTTGCATACGGTGTTTCCTAGCAGTACTTCAGTCCTACTTTTCAGATAGTTTGCCAGTCCATTCTAGCTGAGGCTGAAGAATCGGCAGCAGGTGTGTGCTGTCATTAAACAATGCTGTGGTGATACATTTCTTACTGCATGCCTCCCTGGAGCCCTTTTCAATGCAATTGTCACCCAAACCCATCTGTTTTTTCCTTCATGCACAGCACAGGAGAAATCTGGGATCCACACAATGCCGAGGACCTAAAAGTGACCAGCTTCTCATTTATTTCAGTCGCAAAGGAGGATGGTACCCATCCCAAAGAATACCCAATTTGCTTTGGTCTAAATCAAACTACTCCTACTTTCCCTTCCAGACTCAGCCAGACATAGTTATCATTGCTTATGGAAGGGTTCTATGCCAAGTGAAGCTTGAAATTATTTGAAGACATTTGGTTCACCCTCCTAAGAGTCCCCTTGGCACCCTGGACTCCAAATGAATTAATGAATATGGAAATAAAATTGTTTTTTCAACGATGATCATAAAAATGCACAACGGCAGACAGCATGCCATTTATTCCCAGCCCAGGGGACTTCTTGCCCTTATGCAGACAAGCAGCATTTGTGCAGACAGCATCAAAATGGAAAACAAATGGTTGGCTTGTTTCTAAAGTCAGATAAGACTTTTAACCAGGCTTCTTTGTGATGCAGATACTCTGCAGCCTCATCAGCTCTCCCAGTCTTCTCACAAGGGATCCAAATGCAAGCAAATTTCACTAAGAGATTCATTTTCCTGTTAGTCAGTTAGCCAGCAAAATACTCTTTCTAGTGGCCAGTCCTTGGAGAATGGGGATAATTGTTTAAAAAAAAATAAAAGGCATCCATTAAAATGGATCAGTCTATCTCAGGCTTTATTAAATGCTCATTGTCCAAATACTTGATCATCTTTCTATGGAACTATTGAAATAGCATGTTTAGAAACTGCTAGGTCCATATGTCAAGATGTTTTGCGTTCTTTGGAGGAAAATGCTGTGTCAGGACCAGGTATTGCTATCATATTGTTATTTCTGAGACTACATTATAATATCCTTCCACGTAAACCAAGAAGAGTCTATGAATTTATGAGATTAATGTTTGAGAATTAGCATATTTGGGAAAGAGGGTTATTTTAAAAAATTATTATGTATGTCAAATACATTCTGAATAAGGTTGTTCGAATGTGATGTCAGTGAGGTAGTAAGTAATAATGACAGTTGGTATTTGTACAACAGTTGATAGTTTTCATAGCTTCTTAACACATCTTATTTCCTTTCATCCTCTTAAGAGCTTTATGATGTGGGCAGTTCAGACAATATTATTCCCATTACCAGATGAAGAAACAAAGGCTCACACAGATTTTGATTTGCCCAAAGTCATGTAGATTGCAAGTAACAGATCTGGGACTTGAATCTGCAAGAGTGAGGTTTCACCTTCATCCCTCTTAATATAAAATAATTACAAGGTGTTAAGTATAGAAGTGGGCGCAGTGAAGAGTTTATAAATGTGGTCACAGGATGGTTTCTGCCATTTAGAAAGAGGGCTCCTCTTTGAGCAGGTCACATAATGAAAAAGTAGCTTCTGGTTAATTGGGCTTGGTCCAGAATGGATAGACATTGCAGGCTATCTGTTGCCAAAATTCTCAGCTATGTGAAGGATGGAGACACAGGATTGTTCTATGGAAAGAACATTGGATTTGGTATCATAAGACCAAGGTTTGAGCTGGTCCCTTCCAGCTCTAAATCTTGTGATCTTTTGCTTTCATTCCTTACCAAACTCTGGCCAAGAGTGGACACAAGGTCTTAGGAGTTTATGGTTAACATTGGACAGTGTCAATAGGAAAGAGGAAATTGACATTAGAGTATCATATAGAAGGCCAGTTGGTTCTGTTTGAAAACAATGGATCTACAATAACAACATCAATAACAAAACATCATCATCATCAACACCAAGAATAGTAACAACAATGGCAACGGAATAGTTCTTAAAGATTGTTTTACAAAACCTTACTAGTGTCGCATTTGCTTCCAGGAACCAGTGAATTTTCAGAGGGGAAATAAGATGCAGCAGATTCCAATGGACAGAGATTGGAATCAGAGTTAAGAAAGCCTGGGCTCCAGTTCCAACTCCAATTTACTGACTTTCTGACAATGGACAAGTCACTGATCTTCTCAGGATGCCCAAGCAACTTTCTAAGAGTACAGGTTGCAGAAAAGTTGCTGATCTGCATTGAAAGATGGACTTCTTCCCTGGGAGTTCCCTACCCCAACGAAATCATGGGTCTGGCCAAAATGAGCCAACAACAAACAGGGGATAAACTTATGTTGTCATTAAAAAAAATCTTGTAGTCTAATTGATCTGTGGAAAGGGAAAGAAATATAGAAAGGATTCTTCGAAGTGATTCTTATATTTATTATTTTTTCCAGGTAGTTTAGGAAAAATTTGGGAATGACAATAGGGCTTATTATTGGTCCTGCGGAAATTCTGTTCTGTGTGTGGTGGAAGAGTTCACTTATACTTGAATGGATAGAGGAGAGTCAGTTTTGTGGCTCATTTTGCTATTATGAATTACAACACTCAAAATACATTGCAGCTCAGTCCAGTTCAGATGAGATGTAGAAGGAGTCTGGGCAAAAGTTTGTGTTGCTTTCAACTCAGCAAGAGAAAATAAAGCTTTATGAGTTTCAAGAATATATCTAAAAGATCATGCTGGGTTAGGACCTCTTTAAAGATGCAATGCTTCAAGCTCATTAGGTAGGGTGTGCATTATGACAGAACATCTATTCACTTACAATATGAAAGGTTTGAATTCTTCCATAGAGTAGAAGCCCAGAGCAGGGAGAAACATGGTTTGATGGATAGCTTGACAGAAGATATCTTAATGGGAATAGTGTCTGTCATTGAGCCCACATTTAATAAATGCTTATTGTGTTGAATGGGCATTTGATAAAGTCATGTTTATAGTATAGTAGTAATTAAAAACAATTGTTAATCACTTACTGTGTGCAAGGCACTGAGGATGTAATGACAATTAAAAACACCAAACAGTCTCTAATCTCAAGGAGCTTACATTCTATTCAAGGAAACATGTATATATACATCAGTCAATTAGTTAATTAGCATTTATGAAGCACCTACTATGTGCCAGGCAGTAAACTAAGCCATGAGGTTTCAAAGAAAGGCAAAAAACCAGTCTTTGCTCACAAGGATCCCTCATTCTAATGGGGGATACAACTGATACAAATGACTATGTATAAAGAGGATATACTCAGAATAAAATGGAGACACTCAACAGAGGGAAGGCATCAACATTAAGGACAATCAGGGAAGACTTGCGGAATCTGGTGGGTCTTTATATAAGACCTGCAGGCTTGCTTCAGTTAAGACAGGAATTGGAGATGAGGAGGGAGAGAATTCCAGGCATAAGGACAGCTGGTGAAAGTACTGAGAGGCTGGAGATGGAGTGTATTGTACAAGGGGCAACAAGGAAGCCAGTGTCATTAGATCCCAGAGTACTTGGGTGCTGGGCAAAAGGCCAAAGAAGACTGGAAAGGTTGGGAAGGGGCCAGCTTATGATGGTTTTTAAAAGCGAGACTGATGACTTCATATTTGGTCCTGGGAATAATAGAGAGTCATGAGAGTTGATTGAATAGGAGAGTGACATGGTCAAACTTCCCCTTTAGGAAGAGCTATCTTATAGCTGAGAGGATGATGGACTTGAGTGGGGCAAGACTTGAGATAAGTAGATTAACTAACAGACTATTACAACAGTCTAGGTGTGAGGTGGTGAGGATCTGTACCACGTACTGTCAGAGGTGAGTAGGGAATACCTAGGGGACTTGTTATAAAGGTAGAAATGATCTTGCCAAATGATCGCATATGGGAAAATGAGAGTGAGAAAGTGAGGTTGACACTTAGGTTGACTGGGAGATACTCTCCACAAAAGCGGGAAATTTTGGAAGACAGGAGAGTTTTGGAGAAAAGATGAGAAGCTCAGTTTGGGATGTAATAGGCTAAATACTTCTGCAGACCATCCAGTTAGAGATGTCCAATAGGTAGTTAGAGATATGAGATTGGAGGTTGGAAGAGAGGTAAGGGATAGACAAATAATAAATCTGAGAATCATCTGTAATCAGTCAATAAACATTTGTTAAATACCTACTAGGTACCAGGCCCTGTGCTAAGTGCTAAGGAAACAAATAAAGGTTGAAGGCAGCCCCTGCCTTCAAGGAACTTACAGTCTAATGGGGCAGACAACATGTAAACAACTACGTACAAGCAAGCTGTTGTGATAGCAACCACACTGGCATACCCAGGATGGCTGCTACCACAGGTTCTTGGATCTGCTTTACCAGGAAAGATGGTTGTTTATGGGGTCAACAATCTTTTAAAATTACATTCAAAACAGAGAAAACATAAGCAGAGAAATAAAGACCAGCAGACAGCTCTGTCTGACTATAACATACATACATAGTCACTAGAGAGAGAAGCATCAGCATTTGGGTTTTCAAAGCTGGGGTGGGACTCCTTAATGGCTACCCAGAGTCTCATCTGGCATATTAACCTTCTTCCAAAGAGTGAGCCCCAAAACAAAACCTCACCTCAGAGTATCTATAACAAAGATGCAGCTCCTAACTGGCTCAGAGTCAGTAGGCATGAAACCTAAGTGACTCAGCACAGCTGTAAACTATTAGGGTTCAAAAGAGATTGAGCAGGTACAAAAGGAAATTTTCTATTTTTAAAGAATAACATCATCCCTCATTCTGTCTTCCTTTCCCCTAGTCTCTGACAGAAAGGTGGCTCTTCTCTTTAAGGCTATTCCCTCTTGCACATATTCTTAGTTTCATCCCCTTCTCTCTTATGAGCAAATTGAATCCTTGATATTCCTCCATTTCTCTCAATTCTTTGACCCTTCCCTATCAACTGGTTCCTTCCCTATAGTTTTTTTTTTTTGAGGCAATCAAGGTTAAGTGACTTGCCCAGGGTCACACAGCTAAAAGTATCTGAGAGATTGGATTTGAACTCAGGTCCTCCTGACTCCCCAAACCCTAAATGCTCTATCCATTGTACACCTAGCTGCCCCACCTATAATCTTTAAACATACACAAGTCTTCTCATCCTTAAAAACCCTTCACTATTTCTTATTTCTCCTCCTTAATTCCCCCTTTTTTGACTTGGCAGTGAGAATGAAGTGACTTGTCCAGAGTCACACAGCTAGTAGGCGTCAAGAGTCTGAGGCTGGATTTGAACTCAGGTACTTCTGATTCCAGGGTCAGTACTCTATCCACTGCCCCACCTAGCTGCCCCACTTTCCCTCCTTTTCTTAGACAAAATTCTTGAAAAAATCTATCTTTCCTTGCTTCTATTTTCTCTTTTCTTATTCACTTTTAAATTCTTTGTGAACTAGCTTCCGATGTTATCACTTAGTAGAAATAACTTTCTCCAAAATGATCAATGATATCTTAATTACAAGATTTTATGGTCTTTTCTCTGTCTTCAACCTTCTCAGCTCACCTACTACATTTTATACTGTTGCCTACCTTCTCCTAGATACGCTCTTTTCTCTGAGTTCCATGATACTTCTCTCTTTTGGTTCTTCGACTACCTATTTTACTGTTCCTTAAGAATTGCCTTTGCTAGCTTATCATCCAGATCATATCCTTAAAGTTATTTCTCACATCCCCAGAGTTATTTGTTAGGTCCTTTTCTCTCCTCCCTTTAGGCTCTTTATATTGGCAAACACATCAGTTCCCATAGGTTTACCTACCATTTCTCTGCACATAACTCATGTTCTTATGTAACTCACGTATATGGGTTACATAAACTCTCACTCTCAATTTCTAGCCTGGTTGTCTTATCCTAGCCTGACCTCACATTGAAAGGTCAACATTGGTCACATTGGAAGTGTACATTGGTAAAGGACTATCATCATTTGGCTAAACTCAAACTTTTTTAAGGTCACAGGGATAGCCCTGTTGTGGGGGATATAGTTCCCCTCATCATCACCATAGCTCTCAAGTTCCCACTGGTGTGCTTCTATTTGCACAAACTTTTTTGTACAACTAATGTAACAATGATGTTAAATCAAATCTTAAACATAATTATTTACTTAATAATAAGGTGAAAGCAATAATAATGATAATACCACAGGTACTAATATAAGTTAAATTTAAGAATAACAAATACATTACAGTACACATGTAAATCTGGGTCATGATCTTCCACCAATGCACTCAGTATTTGTAAGGGAAAGGGGACATATATTTATGCATACTTATCAAGGAGTTAACATGTGTGAAGAAAACCCATAGGCTTGTGGTGATCCACAAGTCTGGACTTTATGCTTTAATGTCATGGGTCCATTCAGAAATATCTAAACCATCTAAGGTTGCTTTTTCATTAACTGCTTTTCTTCTGGTCCTTACTCTTCTGCTAAACAAATCCTCTCTTTTTCTACACTTGAACCAACGAAACAGTGATCAGTATTTTAGACTCATAACCATCCTTAAAAGGATATTGAGAAAGGGTTATGCTATTGTATTGGCTAGCAGTTCCTTTTAAGCCAGAGAACTTCAGTGTTCATCAAACTGGCTCTTGTTGTGCAATGCAGACAAATTCAGTCAGCTCTTCACCCACCCAGATTCTATGTCATATGATCAGTCCATAGCAAACAGAGTTCACAGTTAAATTCACCAAATTTACTCTCTGAACAAGATAGAGGAACCTAGATAACTCTTCACTCACGTGGATTTTGTGTTTTCCAGTTAAAACTCAGGATTCCTTCTTATATAGAAAAGCAATTGCAAAGCCAACCTTCCTTTTCCGATTTTCCTTATCAAACCAGGAACACATCAGAGAACAAGTCTCCTTTGAGGGACTTTATCCCTCTCAACCTATACATGGTGCTGAGGGGCAATAGCTATGTTCCAATGAGCTTCAGTCTTTCTCCAGCTAGTCAGTCCTGCGGCTGAAGCGGACCTGTCCCCTGGCACTCTGGCTGTATTCTTTTCTGCCTCCTGTGTTCTCCACTCAGCTCCTTCTCACCTGGTTAGTCCACTGTCTTCTTCAGGTTTTTTCAATCATTACTCTGTCTACTCTTCACCACCTTCAATGGTTTCAGTCAGAGCCTCCTGGTACTCAATGACTCACCTTTCCCTTGCAAGATGAAAATTTCCTAAACTTCCTTTTTCAGTCTTTATTAGTATGGTCTTTATTAGTCATCCCATAATCCCCAAATGATATTTAATTTATTATTTTGTGAGTTCAACCACTTAAGGTTTAAAAATCATTGCATACAAATGAGCTGGGGGACCACAAGTCCCTGCAGTTTCTGTCATTCTGAAATCCTGAACATATTCTTTTTCTAGTTTGCGACTCTGAAAACTGTTTATTAATATTTATATTTTAATCTTGAAGTAAAAAAATTCTTTTTCTGCTCCTTTTAATGACCAAGCAGTTTACATAGAAATGAGTATCTTATATCCCTTACAAAGTGATATGCTTCAGTTCATTTTCTGCCCTTTTGGCAAACAAGTTACTTATAACTTTTCGGAAAATGATTTTCCTTCCACATACATTTTAGCAATTTTTATTAAACAAAAGCTCTTTTCATGTCCCCTTCAACTATTGTACTGTTTATCAATGAAAGGAGCATTACCTTATACTGTTTCTCTGTCAAATTCTTTCTTTTTTCTTTATGCAGAAGTAAATTTTCTTCTAAAGTCAGCAACCAAACACTTTATAAAATAGAGAGGCAGTACTACATGCACATACACACAGAGGTATGTGAGTAGATATATTTACACAAGCACACATTTATATACAAACACACATACACTCCTTATATTCTTTCTACTTGTATCTCTAGCATCCAGCACAATGACTGGCACATAGTAGGTGCTCAATAAGTACTACCTGATTGTTACGTTACAGTCCCCAGTCCCCTCACCCTCTTGGTTGCTCTTCTCTGTATGTACTCTAGCTTGTCAATATCCTTCCTGTGACACCCAAAACTGAACATCATATTCCAAACAGAGTCTGAGTAGGGTAGGGTATAATAGGACTATCACCTCCTGTGTTATAGATCCTATGTCTCTAATAGAAACTAGGATGACACTAACTTTTTAAACTGCCATCCCACACTTACATCTCTCAAGGAATTTTATATGATCAACATATTGATGGAAGACACTTTATTGGAATGTATAACTTTATGGCAGCATTTTACTCTAGCAAATGAAATTATTTATTTATTTTTCATTAAAAATGAATTTTTATTTATTTTAGAGTAAGAAACAATAAAAGCAGTAGGATTTTATATTATCTTTATATTTCCATCAATTGTGTTACTGTAAAGCTAGATCTCCTTTAGAATAATCACTTGCAAAAGTCTAGTTGGTTCTTTCATATACTTTCATCAATGATATTATCCATTATACATGCAGATTATTCTAAAACGTATTTTGTAGAGATGAGAAAGTGGGCATATGGGCCAATAGTTACTCACATGCCTGTTTCTTATTTGCTTTTATTTTGCTAATGAGCTAAGTGATTTTTTTCTAAGTACTTTGTTTCATTTTTCTTCCTCTTCCTCTTCTATTCCTCCTCATCCTCCTCATCCTTCTCCTCTTCCATGCTACCTATCATGGGGCCCTGGGCATAACAAACACTTATTATATGTTTGTTTGATGGATGAGTCAATCAATAATTTATCCATAAAATGACTGATCTTAAGAATCAATTCATTAACACCTTCAAAATTACATCATGTACCCCCTCCCTGGGCAAGGCCTTCTAGTCCGTCCAAGTACTCTTCCCATCTTTTTTTTTTTTTTTTTTTAGTGCTCTTCCTCAGAGACTGTGAAGTTAGAGTCCAGATGTTCTGACTTGACTATAATTGCTAGAGAAAAAAATTTTTTAGAGACATATTTGCAGAGTTTGCCCCCATCCCCATTTTGATTTCTTGTTCTCATTTTAGTTTTAGGCTTGACTGCCCCAAGGATAATCGGACTTATTTGGGCCTCTCACCAAACTTCCTCTAAATCTTATTTTTCTCCTACTGCTTCTTGTTGCTTTATGAGTCAATTTTGCTCATAACCATCTATCATCCTTCCCTTAGATTTGTTAAATGAGTTTATGTTTAAAAAAGCTGTTATCTTAGGCTGCTGAAGTGATCAGATATTTGATCTGGATGCTCAGGTAGTATATAGATTTTTTTTTTGGTCTTCTGATTGTGTCATTTTATATATATCTTTTTAAAATTCCTTAGGAAACAATAATGGCCTTTATTGTTGTTGTTCAGTCTGACTTGTGTCTGTGTCTGACTTCATGACTCCATTTGGGGTTTTCTTGGCAAAGATAATACTAGAATACTCCAGATAATTCTTCAGGTGAGGAAACTGAGGCAAACATGATTAAGTGACTTGTCTTGGGTCACACTGCTAATAAGTTTTTAGGTTAGATTTGAATTCAGGTTTTCTGGACTCCAGGCCTAGCACTCTATCCTCTATGCCCCACTAGCCACCACCCACTATCTATGCCAGTAGCCTTTATAACAAGTCACTTATTTTATCTCTTTTGCTTTCTTTTGTGACAACAGCAGGTTGTTTGAAAAGGTCATATTGGGATTGTTTCAGTCTCACACTAGATGTCATCATGGAAAATGCTGCATTTAGAGGCAGAGAATCTATAATCAAATAATTGAGAGACTTTGAGCAAGTCACTTCACTTCTGATGCGATTTAGTTTCTTTAAATGAAGAGATTGAATTTAAAGTCACCTATGATTCCTTTCAGCTCTAAATTTATAATCCTGTGCTCTCAATCTTATTTTTTTTTTAAAAATTGTATAATTTTGTACTAGATATTAATAAACTAATAATCTGACTGTACTCAACTGATTCTGAAATGATTCCTTGAATAATCAGTTGTTTCCTGTCTGTTGGAATATAAGCAATTCTTTTCAATGTTATATAGAGCTTTCTGTGTTCAGCCTTCCATTTCTTTTAGGAAGATGTAGGAAAATGAGCATCTATGTACACAGATGTTATCAGTGGCATTTGTTACTCTCTAGGTCTTGGTAAGCATCCTGTGAGGAATGCAAAATATATGCCTGGTTGCAGATTTGCCAGTTTAGTTAAGAGGATTCTAAACTGAAAATGTAGGAGATGGGAGAAAAATATCTAGGACAATTCTAAATAAAAATATTATGTAGGATATGAAGAGTAACTTAGAAAGAATTAGATTAGCCAAAGTGCTCAGTAATTTATAGCAAAAAAAAAAATTAGGAAGAGTGTTGGGAAAGAATATTTCAGCAGCAATGAATATCTATTAGGGAGCTGCTATTTGCAAAGTTGCTGCTACAGTTTTTTTTCATGGTTTGTTTTTGATTCCTCATTGTGGCATGGAGCCAATCCTGATTTCTTAAAAATTCTATCAGCAGAGTATATACTTTGGCAGATCTTTTCAGGCTGGAATGATTCTGAGAACAATCCTGTGGTGATTTCCATGTCTCTTGTTGTAGGACTAGCTTAGCTAAATGTTGGGAGGCTTATTACCAAAGGGCTAGCCATCTGCTGATTTTTTTTTATTATAGTAAGGAAGATGAAAACTGCTATTTAAGCGTAGAAGAGTTTCAATCTAAATTGATCAATTAATATGCCTTTATTAATGCACTAAGAAGTATGAACAAGGATAAAACATCAGTATTGAAATTTATATGAAGCATTACCCAGTCCCTGCCCTCAAGGACACATAATAGCATTAATGGGCAAGGATACACAAGTAATGATAATGAACATTAATTAATACATGATAAGTATTAAAGGGGACATGTGAGGAAAACCATAAGAGAAATTCATGGAGATCTTAGCTCCCATTTTCATAGAGCTTTACAATTCACAAAGTGTTCACAGCAATGTTTCAGGTAGGTAATTAGAGCGCTACTAGTCTCCCTTTACAGGTGAAGAACTTTAAATTCGGAGAAAAAAACATGTATCTAATGCTTTGCTTATATTATTTAATTCAAGGCTTCCAACAACCTTGTGACAAGGGAGATAGTGCAGGTTATCATCATCCCCATTTTTTGGGTTTTTTTTTTTTAAAACACATATTCTATAACACAAACCTCCAAATACTTTTCCCTATAAAAGTAGTCAGCTTAAGAGACTGTTTCTATACCTTATCCAACAGTATTGTTGCTACTAGAAAATTCACCTAGACCTCCATCCCTAATTTTTTAAACAAGAAAACTGAAGTTTAAAGATGTTAAAGGACTCATATATGGTCACACTAAATGTCAGACAGAACCTGAATTCAGGTCTTCTTGATTCAAAGTCTTGTACTCTACAGGATGAAATTGGTTTTCAACTTGAATAATATTCAACATTCTGTCAAAAAATCTGTTCATAGTTCAATTCAAGTTCATACCTGGGTTCTTATAAGCTATGTGACTTTGGATAAGATGCAATGGTGCTGAGATTCAGGATTATCATTTTTCAAAAGAAATTAAGTGACTTGCTAGTAGATCGATGGCTGAGAAAGATTGCCAAAAGATGAATGATTCAGCTGGATTTTTAACTCAAGCTTTCCAACTTGAAGTCCAGTCCTCTCCTTGGAGTGTCATGTTGTCATTGGAATTTGTGACCTCAGATGTTTAGATATAAATTTACAGACTATTAATAACAAAGTGAATGGTGATTGTGACAATGTACGCTTATATATAGCAAAGAGAAGTGATAGTGTGACAGAGGAAAACCCATGGTAAAAATATATTTACCTAAGAGGGAAAATATGGTGGAGAATATTTCTGTGTGTTCATCCTTCGTTGCTGAAGAAGACCAGACCATCAGGGAAATAATGACATGGCTTATACTTGACTTTGTTTTGAGTGAGGGAGGGCTATGCAGGTCACCAGCCTCACTTCTCCTCCAGAGTCATCTGAATCCAGTGACCAGATATTCATCAGGATGACAGGAGATGACCCAGGATGAGGCAATTGGGGTTAAGTGACTTGCCCAAGGTCACACAGCTAGTGAGTGTCAAGTGTCTGAGGTGAGATTTGAACTCAAGTCCTTCTCACTCCTGCAATGGTGCTCTATCCATTGTACCACCTAGCTGCCCCTGGAGAATATTTAGTAAAAGATAAAAGGAGGGGAACAAAAGTGATATCACAGGAGAGAGGTGGTATTTTATAAACCAATATATAAGAAAAAGAGAATCATTGGGGAATTTTTGATATAAATCATTTACTTGTCATGGAGGTGAGACATAATAATTATAGGGAATGTCAATTATTTAGATATCATGTTGTCCAAAACAGAGCATCTGATCAATTGCTGATTTCATCTCTAAGACAGAGGAAGCAATGAGGAAAATTACTTTATTGTATCTTATTTTGATCAACAGGAAGGAAAGGTTGATGAAGTGCACATGACAACCTTGAAAATCATAGAAGAGATTAATCACACCATCTTAGAAATCTGTGTCAGCCAAAGGGGAAAAACTATGCATAACTGGCCAAGATGAACTTTGTTCTATTTTTCTTTGCAAAAGGAGCATTAAACTAGGAAAACAGGGGAATGCTATAGAAATAGCGTATTAGTCCAGTTATTTATTAAGTGCCAACTGTGTGCAGACCGCTATTATAAGTATTGTGGGAGACACAAAATTTAGGTAAGACACATCTCTTCCCTCATGGAAATTTTGGTCTGGTATAGGGCACTGGATTTGGAGGGAAAAGATCTGAGTTCAAGTTCATTGCCAAGTAACTATGCGACTTAACAAGCCACTTAATACATGTCATTGGGGATAAAAAAAAACCCAAACCAAAACCAAGTCACTTAGTTTCCCAGAGTCTCAGTTTCTTTGTCAAAAGAGGATATTATTAATGACTGCCACAGAATTATTGTAAGACTCACATGAGATAATATATGCAGAGTGCTAGGTGAATTAGCATTATCATGAGTACCTCATTTCCTCTCTTCTTTTCTACCTTTCTTCTTTTATGCTTATATTCATTATTCTCTTAACTCAAGTGGCAAGCATCTTTCATTGATTCCCTTTGCTTAGGATGTACATTTTCATGCCTGGATTTCCTGAAAATCGGGTTTAAATTTTTTACTGGGAGACTCATAAGAACTACCTTTTAAATGTCTGATAAAATCTTCTACTTCGTGGTTCTTTGGATCAGGGACCATTTCTTGCATAGAAACTCAGAATCTAAGGAGGTCCAGAGAGGTATTTTGTAACTGATGGTAGTGACAGAGCCTTTCTGAATCAGGCTGATTCTGTGAAATAGCATTACTTACTACACTGCACCATTCTTTCTTAATTACCTGGTGATCTTTAGAGAAAAATGCCTCTTTTCAAAGGAAGAATTGTTAAGTGATTATAAAACACGGCACTATTATTAATAAATATTATTTATTTATTCAGCAAATGCCTTCTATGCAAAGTATTCTTTTTTTTATTGCTTTTTCCTAACTTTTTTGGTGCTATGGACATAAATTTTTGTTACTGTGGTGCAGTTGCTTCCCTGTTTCCTTTCTGAAGCACAGCTGCAGAGGCTGGCAAGAGCCACTGACTCCTTCCTGGCACCTGTCAGAGAAGCCACCAGGATAATGAGATTGGGCTGACCCAGTCTCATGGAAGACAATGGGAAGTAGAAAGGCAAATGGAAAGGGGGTAGGAACACCTTCCTGAACTTCCAACAATCTTAATAGAATGTGCTGATCATGTAAGAGGTCTGCATAACTGGGTTAAATTCATATTGACTTAGCCAAAACGAGAAACCAGAATTGAATTAGGTAGGATGTATAGAAAGGGATTGCACCTGGCCAAACCTCTCTTTGTAGAATGGGGTGGTGGGACCCTATGTAAAAGGAAGAGAAGGTATATAAGAAGTCTAGAGGACCCCAAATCAAGGATTCTGATGAAAACCTGCCATGAGTTGCTTGTAGACTCATCTGACTTATTAGAGAGAAGACTGACTGGGAGCAGTAAGCAGAGACTTTCAAACCTTCAGGATTCACAAAACCAGTGAAGAAGAATTAAAAACTGTGATTATGAAAGACCGTGATGCCAATAGAGATCAGAATAATAACCACAGCAAGGTTCATTCCTATTGGGAGAAAACTTAGTAGACCAAGTGAAGAAAAACCCACTTTGCAAAAGCCTCATATAGGTGGGTACTCAGAGCCATGGGGACCATGCAGTTCTCTGAGATGAGAGGGATGGGGGTGGGAAATGAAGGTCACACTGAAGAGACAATCCATTTTATTGTGTTACTAAAAATTATTCTGGGTCTGATGCCTTCCATATCTAGCTCACATCCAATTAAAGGATGTCATGCAGTGACATTCCTGGGATAGGATGGGGACTCAAGAATCATATAGTTGAGAGAAATGGTGACTGCCCTTGGGAGAATAACGTATATGGATGTTCCCATGTTTCACTTCACTGAGGGCAAACAGGACAAAGAGTTAAGAACTTCCCCAAATATGCCCTATCATATTATATTAGGAAGACTACTCTGCTACAACAGTTACATTATGAAGATATTATAGGAATTATAAACCCAACATATGAAGATATTCAAGGTAGTTGCATACTAGAAGAAATGAATGATAGACAAATGAATAGTAATAAGAAATGGTGAATTTTAGTAGCAAGAGATGAAAAAACATGGAAAATACCAGGATAAAGATGGTCTCTAGACTAAATTTTCAAGTAAGGAAATTGCTACCACGTTCTTGACATTTTTTTTTCCAGATGACCTCCACTCAAACTTTTTATTGATCTTGGTGATTACCTTATTTATTCTTTGGGTCACTCTTTCTGTTTTGCCCTTAAGTGATCCTAGCTTTCTTATTCTCTTTAAATATACATGTACTCAATGGTGTGCTGGAGCCAGCTCATTTGTAGGAGAACTAATTGTTAAATTTTCAATGTGAGCATTTATACCTCAGAAATCTGCAAACTACAAATCTGGGATTGATTGATTGTTTTACTAATTGTCTAGATTGTCTAGAAAGTGATGCAGAAAATGTTAATAATGCAGATTAAACTTAAGGGTATGTGGTACAGGTTGTTCAACATTTATCAGCACACCCCTGCATGTACTACCACCTGTCCATTGCCCTCTTCTCCCAACAAGATTCATGTAGGACAGGATTCATTAAAAAATGCTAGTCAAGATAAAAACATATGTATTATTACTTCCTTTTTTCCTCCCTCCCTCCATACCTCCCTCATTTTTTTCTTTTCTTCCTTGAAGGAAGAAGGGTTTAGAAATACCATGGATGAGGATGGACAGCACATAAAGATTACCGGAGATCAAGAGATGATGATGAAGCAAAAAAGGGAGATAGAGAGCAGTGGGAGATAGCAAGAACCAGAGGGTAGGGGAAGACAACAAGGAAAAGAAGAGGCAGTTGGCATGGGGCCAGGACAGGACATTGCAGTCGCTATGGAGGATTTATGTCTAAAGTATGTGCCAGATGCTGTCCTAGGCATTAGGGATTCCAGTACAAATAATGAAACAATCTCTTCTTTCAAAGAGATTGCATTCTACTGATGGAGATGGTAAATGCATGTAAATCTAAGTATATAAAATGAATAAATACAAATTTATACAAAATATTTAAAATGATATTTAATTAAATAATGGGTTCAGTTTTAAACTTGTTGAGTTTAAGTTTTTTTCAAGACAACCAGTTTGAAATATCCAATAGGCAACTGATGCTGTCAGGTTGAATCTTAGGGGAGAGACAAGCTGGATGTATAAATCCGAGTTGTCTGTGTAGAGATGATAGTTAAGCCCATGGGTAATGATGAGGGTTCCAAGAGAGACAATATGGATAAGCAAAAAAGGCCCAGGAGAGAACTTTGAAGAATGCCAATTGGGGGTATGATGTGGATGATGAGTTGGTGAAAGATCATGAGCGTCAGACAGGTAGAGATAAACCAGGACAAAGTGAATGGCCATGAAGACTTGAACTAAGAGAGAAGGAGGTGGATACAAAAGTAATACAGTATGTAATTCCTACCCTTAAGGGTATTCTAATTGACTACCAGTCTAAGGGAGGAGACAAAACATACATGAGAACGTTGATAGAGTTACATATTAAGGTCAGTATTTGTAGCACAAGATCTAAAATCTGAGGAGTCACAAAGAAAAGGACTATTAGACACTTGTCCGTGCGTGAATCAGTGGTGAGTATGGAGTTCCATTTAAAGGACATGAATAAGCAAATTCTGGTGAAAGGGAAAAGAGAATTTGACACTTTTTATACATTTCACTAGCAGGAACGTGTCTCTATAGAAGGGCATAAATTCACCAAACAGCCCCATCTGCACCCCTGATGCGGTGACATCAGTTATACTTGCTGGGTTTGCAGCCAGATCCAGATTTGAGTATGGCATTCAAGGAGGAAATGCTAGATGTCAGAAATGTGTTTGCAGCAGGGCCTTTTAAAGGTGGATGGACTTAGATTATAGGTTGTTTAGGCACCAATCAGAATTTATCTCATAACAATGACTTCACTACTCACACCTGAACTTATTTAAGTGCCAGAGTGTATTAACCCAGGTAAGTGACTGCAGGGCAGGGGCCAGGTGTATTCCCTCTTCTATCACCCTTGGTCTCTTCCCTATCTATTCACTTTCTAAGGCGTCCCCTTCCCCCTCCAACATTATGAAGAAGACTAGGCAAATAGAGTTACCATCAGCACCTCAGAAGGGCTGAGAAGGTTATCACACATATACTCCCAGACTTCAGCTAGTGTAGGTATACAAAGAAAGGAAGCCCTCTGTCCTTCTCAACATTAATTTCTATGTAGATAGAGTGCTGAGCCTTGAGTCATAAAGAAGGGAATTCTAATGCAGCTTTTTACACTTGTGAGCTTATGTAGCTCTGGGCAAGTCACTTAACTTCCACCTACCTCAATTTCCTCAGCTGTAAAAACAGGGTAAAACCGACACCCACTTCTCAGGGTTGTTGTGCAGGACAAAGGAGTAGTATTTTTAAAGTACTTTGCACAGTGCTGAGAACAATAAGTGCTTATTTCCTTCCTGCCTCCTGCTGATTTATCTTTAAAACCAATTCCACCCTCACCACCTCTGGAAGCTTTCCCTGATCTTCCCATCTCCACCCCCAGCCCTCTGTCTGAGAGCTAATCAGGGATGTTGGCAGGGTTGTTAGACAATTTAATAAAGGGAGTTTTCTTGTGCAAGGTTCATCTTAAGGAGCATGCAGGAAAAGCCAAGGAGTTTCACTCCCTGGAAAGGAAAGCATCTTTTTTTGGTGTCCTTTCCCACGCCAGTCCAGAACCCAGTGAGAAATTGGGTTCTTAGTTACCCCATACTTGTATGAGACAAGAACCCTTATAGTGGACCCAAGAGAGTTTAATGGTGCCATACAAAATGGGAAGAGACTCTGTGAATTTTCAATGGTGCTATACAAAATGAGAATAGTGCATGAATTAATTACTGAGGGATGAATTCCTCTTCTGTTCAAAAGGGCAAATGAGGATTTAATGTCAATGGATTTTCTATTGCTTTTGCATCCCTAGACAGTGGTGAAGTAGCTAGGCACTTAGTTAACAAGCATTTATTAAGTGTTTTCTATGATCCATTCACTGTGCTAAGTGCTGGGGACACAAAGAAAGACAACCCCCTCCCCAAAACAAAAACAGAGTCCCATAGTCCCTACTCCCAAGGAATATACGTTTATTGGGGAGACACATATAACTATCTAGGTACATACACATTATTTACAAATTATATGAAGGTAATCTGAAAGGGGGAAGTCCAGAAGCTAGGTGGCTGTGATCTAGTCTTGTTCTATTACATGAGAAATTAATTTAATCATTTTTTGAAAGTTGGTCCTTTTAGTTTCACAGTATTTTATACAAAGGGCTCCTTCTACATTTTGTGTTACAGCATGCAGATGGAAATCAGGACTTTTAAAATAGATCCTAGGAAAAATATCTTTCCCTCAACTAGAAAAAGGGATCATGGATTTAAATTCATTCAAAAGGAATGATTACTGTATAAAGCACATTTTTCCAAGAATATGAACACAGAACTTGGATAAGTGATGTGCCCAAATAGCATAGGCTTATGTGACAGTGTGGTTATCCAAACCAGCTAATAAAAGGAAAGAGAAAAAGTAAAACAAAGCCTTTAATATGCTCCGTCTGAGACAGAGCCAAGAGACAGTAGGGGGTAGGAGAGGGGAGAGTCTATTTCACTCCTGACAGAAGGCTACTCCTCAGACTGCCATTAGCTAAGTTACAAGAAGAATGCTGCCTTTCAAAGAGGGTTTATTAAAACATTTTTAAGATTGCTAAAGATCTACTGATTCCAGATGGCAAATGTAGGATACCAATAGCTAGAAATGTCAGCTAAGCTGAAAGCTTATTCAACTGAATAACATGTTTAAATTATTTTTGTAGATATTTCTAAATGCACAGTTCTGAAGGTGAATGTGCAATAATGCAATATAGGAACAGCTTCCTAAGGAGAGTTTCTGATTCTCCTCTCTCCCTGCTCTAATCCATCTATACAACTGCCAAAAAAACCTTCCTGATCATCACCATAATATAACAGCTAGCATTTCTATGGCATATTTGAGGCTGGCAGAGCATTTTTCATACGTTAACCCAATTGATCCACAGAACTCTGTGTGGTGAGTACCATCATTATACCCATTTTATAAACGAGAAAACTGAGGTTGAGAAAGGTTAAGTAACTTTGTTGATCTTCAGTCTACCATAAGTATCTAAGATGAGATATGAACCACATCTTCCTAATTTCAAGTTAAATGCATTATACACTGCATTATCATGTTATTTCCCTACTTGAGGACTTCTCACAAATCCTCGTGTTGAGGAAAAAATAAACAATTTTCAGCATTGCGTTTAAAGCCCTTCAAAACCTGGTTGTAGGCTTTCAGATTTACTTTGTGTACATAAAATTTCTTACTATTGTGTCTGAAACTATGCTCCAGTCAAAATGGACTGCAGGGAGTACTTCCCTGAGCCCTGTGTTCCATTTCCTGCCACATTTTTGTACACGCTCTCTTTATTCCTTGCAATCCCTCTCCTCACTTCTGCCCCTTAGAATTCTCAGTGGTCTTTCCAGATCCCTCTGACTGTTAGTGCTGTTTCCCTCCTCAAATTTTTGTCATGTGCTTATTTTTTGTTTTATTAAAAAAAAATCTCAGTCATTTTCTGATAATAGAAACCATATCTGGGGACATAGTCTATACTTCTTTTTTTTTTAAATTTTGTATTTAATAATATGTTATTTTCTTTCCAATTACATGTAAAGATAGTTTTCAATTTCCAGTTCTGTGCCACCACAAAAAGAACTGCTCTAAACATTTTTGTACATGTGGATCTTTTTCCATTTTGCTGGATTAAAAGGTATGCACAGTTTTATAGCCCTTTGGTATGGTATACATTTCTTATCCATAATCTCATATCTTTAAAAGGAGGGAAGTGAGTTTCATCTTATATACTGGATCTGAGGAATTAATCAGACGTTATCTACACTGTAATGTTTTCACTTAATGTTGTTATATTATGATAGTCATTGTGTATTTCTTCTCCTGGTCTTACTAATTTCACTCTGTACTGGTTCACAAATTTTTTTCTCTGAATTCCTAATATTCATAATTTTTTATAAGAAATATAATACATTTGCATTCCACAATTTGTTCAGCCATTCTGCAGCTAATAGGCACTCACTTGGTTTCTAGTATTTTTGCTATTACAAAAAGATATTTAGTGTTGCTCGAAATGTTTTATGATATACAGGGCTTTAAATTTTATCTTTGACTTCCTAATTGCCTAATAGTGGAACTACTGGGTCGAAGGATATGAACAGTTTAATTGTTTTTTTCTAAACTGCCCCTCAGTGGTTGAATAAATTTATGACTTTGCCAGTCATATGTTAGGGTGCCTTTCTTCCCGTTGCCTCTCCAGCATTGACTATTTCCATCTTTGAAAATAGTCTTTGCCCCTTAAAAGGGGAAGGGAGTGGTAGATCTTCATTTGCTTTAATTTACCTTTCACTTATTAGCGATTTGGAAGAATCTTTTATATGGTTGTTGGTAGTTTGTATCCTTTGATCCATTAGAAAATGACTCTTGGTAATTTTAGATTATAAATAAAGATTTAGATTATAGATTTTAGATTATAAAGAGTAAATTTACTCTTTATGTATTTGCCTAAATCCTACATGTATCTTATTTGTTAGATTCTTGATTAGCAATTTTTAGGCAAAGTTTACCCCCCGCCCCTCTCAACAACATATCTTCTTTTTCTAGCTGCATTGATCTGGCTTACATAAAAGTTTTTTCTTGTCAGTATATCTAATTGAATTTGTCTATTTTATCTTTTGTATTCATCTCTCTCCTGTTTGCTTAAGAAATTTCCCTCTACCTATAATTTTAAATATTATTGCCTTCTGTTTTCCTGTATATAGTTAGAAATTATTGTGATATGTGGTATAAGTTGCTGATTTGTCTTACTTTAACCAAATTAGGTTACAGATTCTCAAAAATTCTCAGTAAGAAGGGAGTCCTTGCCACAGTAAACTTTATCATTAGGTTAAACAAATATTAGGATGTTGGAATCCATTTCTCTCCATCTTATTTATCTTATTTCACCAATCTACTTTTCTATTTATTAACTGATGCTGAATAGTTTTAAAGTTTTTTTTGATATAATATAATCTAAGATTTGGTACAGTCATCCTAATTTCATTCTCAATTCTACTTATCATGACTATGAATTTTGTTATTATTTTGTTTTTGGTATGATATAATTCCTTGGAATCTTGATTAGTTTAACACTAAATCTGCAAATTAGTTTAGGTACTGTCACTGTTTTTATTGTATTGACATTAAAGCATGAACAATTAAAACCAATCATGTTCCTTTATTTCTATAAGAAACATTCTTCAGGTGTGTGTGTGTGTGTGTGTGTGTGTGTGTGTGTGTGTGTGTGTCTGTGTGTGTGAGTGCATGTGTAGTGAGTAAATTCCAGATTTTTTTTGTATTTTGTAGATATTTGAATTGGATTCCTCTCTCTTTTTCTCTTAGGTTTTAAAAATTATTCTCTATAAAGACTGATTTTTTTTGTGTGGATTTTTGTATATTGCACTTTCATGAAAACTAGTGACTTACGCTAATTAAAACAATCAATAGCTTCAGGAATCTTTTGTTGTTCAGTCATTTCTAGTCATGTCTGAAACTTCACGATCCCATTGAGGTTTTCTTGGAAAAGATACTGGAGTGGTTTGCCATTTCTTTGTCCACCTCATTTTTCAGATGGGAAAACTGAGGCGAACAGGGTTAAGTGACTCTCCATCACTTCCTCAAGTCCAGATAATCAATAAAATAAATCTCAAGCCCTGATTTGTAGCGATTGCTAATTTCTGAGCTGTAAAAGCTTACATTGAAAATTTAACAATCAGTTCTAAGCCAGTAAGTGCTGGCTCCAGCAGACCACTGTCTATTACCCTGATTTATGCTTCCCTGGTTTAGGTATAAAAACAATGTTTGATTTGGAGGAGAGTGAATATTATGAGATATCTTACATATTGGGAAACTATGATTCCTTGTCCCATAGCTAAAAATTTTTGTTAGCATCCTGGAAGGTTGACACCGAGGAAATAATAGAGAAAAATTGGGATGGGCAAGCACAGAAAAAAATTACAACAGTCTCTGATTTTCAGGATACTACTGGTTCAGAAGAAAAGACATCTATGTATACAAAGAAGCACAATATAAAGCAACAAGGCTATAGGAGTAGCAAAGACTCCAAGTGCTACAGCATTCAGAGTGGGATAAAGATTAAATCTTTCTTGGCTGCTCATAGCAGGTTTAATACAAGAATTAAGCTGGGATTTGAAGGGTGGTTTGGAATGCTTTAATACAACAAGGTAGTCCATGACTGAAGGAATACAAACTAAAAGTCCATGGAGAACTCAAAATTGGAAAGATCAATGTGATCTGAATTAGCCGTAAAAGGTTTTGTAGAGAAGATGAGATTTCATTGTGTCTTTAAAAGATAAGTGTGTTTTTAGATCTCTGTTTCCACATCTATAAAATGAGGAAGTTGATTTAGATGATTTCTATGATTATTTCCTAGCTCTAAAAAACTGTGATCCTATAATATCCTATAATGTGAATCAGTCCAATGTTAACATCTTCTTTATAACAATTCACACAAAATCTTAGAATTGGGAGAAACTACAGCTAGGTGGCACAGTGGATAGAGCATCAGGTCTGGAGTTGGGAAGTCAAGAAGACCTGAGTTGAAATCTAGCTGTGTTCTTACTCCTTTTTGCCTCAGTTTCCTCATCTGTAAAATATTCTGGAGAAGGAAATGGCAAACCTCGCCAGAGTCTTTGCCAAGAAGAGTCAGAAGAAGAGAAAGAAGAGGAAGAAGAAGAAGGAGAAGGGGAAGAAGAGGAAGAAGAAGAAGGAGAAGAAGAAGAAGAAAAAGAAGAGAAAGAAGAAGAAGAAGAAGAAGAAGAAAGGACCATTTAATTCAACTCAGAACTAAATAGGTTTGTCACTTCCACTATCCCTGATGCTATCTCAGTCTTTGTTTAAAGATCTTAGGTATTAGGGAACACTCTCCCTACTGCGGTAGTTCATTCAACTTTTTGATTTCATTTCAATCAACAAGTACTTAAGGAACAATATTATATGCTAGAAACTGTGCTAACCTAGAGATACAATGACAAAAAAGGAAACAGTTTCTGCCTTCAATGAATTTATACTTTCCTCTGGGAAAAAAGACATGAAAATCATCATTGCTATGATTACTGCAAGTGGTAGTGAAACTTAGATAATACAGAGAATTTATAGATTAAAAATAATATTAATATGTTTACAACAGAATTTAACCATTCATGACAGCAGTAGAAATTGCACAACCTTTACTAACTGGACAAAAGTGCCCTTATTTTTTCCCAAGTGTAAACTGCAAATTGATAGGATATTTTCTTTTTCCAACACAGTCAGTTTTCGTAAATGAAACAATTTCTAATTTCTGGAATATTAGTATTTACTTGCATCATGGCAATTTGTAACAAAATTTTACTAATTGTAACTTTTGTTTTTATATGATGATAACTTCCAGGTGTATCACCTAGCTAGAATTGTAGCTTCCCTTGTAATGAAGAAGTTGTGAAGTAAAATCAAGTGACTGAGTCTGACAATTGTTCGCAACAATCTCTCCTTATCTACTGTTCAAGTATGCATGCTTCATTATCCTTTCTCAGAGACCATTTCAAAAATAATTTCTAGGACTGTTTTAAAGCTAAATGTGAAACCTAAACACCTAAGTACCTAGTTATCAAAGTTAAACTCCTCTCCTCTGTGAACTTAGAATAATAGACTCTTAAGAGCACATTTAATTCAGCTGCTCCCTAAACCATGTACTTCCCAGAAAATGTTCCAGAAAATGGTCATCAAATGTCAGGATAAGGACCACAGGACAACGAATTCACTACCTTCCGAGTTAGTCCCATCTATTTTGGGATAGCTCAAATTGTTACTTTACTAACATGGGTTTAAAAGTTCCCATATATGATTATAAATTTTGATGGGAGAGTCACACAACAGCATTCCTGAAATGTTAGCACCCAGCAAAACAATTGTAATCTCTTTTGTATATGACATCATCTTAGATATGTGAAGATAGGTACTATATCAACCCTAATTCTTTTTTTTTTTTTTGTGCAATACAGTTTTATTAATTGACAGTGCAAATCTTACCAAACACACAGTCCCATAATAAATAAAACTCAAGGATCACTTTGAAGCACATGAACATGCAGTCTTATCTGGCACAATGCAAAGCTTTAAACCTTCTGACAATATTGCTAATTGTGTTTAACAAAAATCTGGGAAAGACTGGAAGCAACCCTAAGTGATGAATTCAAATAAATGGTAACACAGACCATTCCTTTTCTACAACAGATTTTGGGCTAATGATTTCAGAAGTTTTCATTTTAAAGCTATTTAACTATACCACAGAGCAAATCATATTTCTGAAACATTACAACACAGAAGTAAAACCAACAAAATCAAACAAAGCAGTTGAAGAGGGCTATATAGTTTCCTCTTCCTTTTTATCATCATCATCATCATCATCATCATCATCATCACATTATGTTCTATTTTTGGCATGAATTCACTTTTTCCATCAGTAGGAAGATGTGTTCTGCAAACTCTCGGATGGCACCTCGCCCTCCACTGCATTTGCAAATATACCCAGAAGCCTTTTGGGCAATGGAGCAAGCATCAGCAGGAACCCCACTCATGCCAGCTTTCTTCAAGCATTCTTCATCAGAAACTTCATTTCCTAGATATGCCACTTCTTTCCAACATAAACCCATTTCTTTTCTCCATTCATCTACAACTGCTAGCTTATTGGATATACCAATTTCCATCCTCACATCCAGTTTTAAAGAGGACAGTGTCTGTTTTGAACAGGCCCTTTCAGAGATTAACCTCACCTCAATATTACTTTTCTTTAATAAACTTATCCCAATTGAATCTCTAACATCATAGGATATGATTTCTTCTTGGTTTCCTGATACATAAATATGACCATTGGTGAGACATCCATCAATATTGCAAACTAGGAGCTTTATTTCCTTAAGCTTCTCTTTGCCAAAATAGCCATATCTCAATACTCTTCGTTCCGCAATAGGCCAATCAAGAACAACATCAATATCTACACTGTGTTCCGCTCACATTTCATAGTAGGCGATCTTCCCACCCTGTAAGTAGCCCGTTTCTATCAAATGTCTTTTTAGCAAAATAAAAGGAGCCATTTTCATATAATTCTCCATCCCAGGCTTGCCGTCCAGGGCGTTTGGCTGGATTCAAATTCAGAGGCTCTGTCACATCACTTACTCCTTTCTGAATTTCACTCCACCGAAATTGATGACGCCTCGCAACAGAGAAAACAGAATCTTATCCATCTTCTCGGACCATTTCTGCCACTTTCTGAAGGTCAGAAGGATGTAAACACGGAGAAGTAGCCTGAATATCTCCTACAGTATCAACCTCATTATGGTAACTTAGAAACTCTGATATGGCATCTAAAGAAGTGGAGCTGTCCTTAGAAACTTCAGAGCTTCTCCGATGAACTTGTGCTCCACATTGCTTGGCGACCTTCTCAATTTCATCATGATCTGTAGAAACCTATATGCTCTGAAAGACCCCGGCGTCCTGGGCTGCGCGCAGCACCCAGCCAATGAGCGGGACCCCCGCCAGACGCTTGATGTTCTTCAGGGGGATGCCTTTGCTGCCTCCTCTCGCGAGAATCAAGGCTGCCATACGCGGGGTCTTCTCCCCACCTTTGCCCACGCCATTGCGGGCGTTGCGCTGCAGCTTCGGGGGCCTGCCCCGGGGCGGCCGACCTCGAGGGGAGGAGGTGGCGGCTGCCTTCTCGGACGAATCCATCTTCAGCCCTCCCCTCCTCTTTCTCCTCCGCTGCCGGCGCTCCGCCACATCCAGGATCCCTTCCTTTGCCACCTCAGCTCAACCCTAATTCTTATATCCAGCCCATTTCTCTCAACTTCTTTTGTAACATATCTCTTTCTTCTCCCTCCAATACTTCTCCATGTTCCCACCATCTTTGCCTTTTATAGGGGAAAGGGGAGTAATTGCTGTCCCTTCCTCAATGCCTGTACTAACACTCAGCTAAAAGCGATCTTGAAATTTCTTGTATTCCTTCATTTGGACCTTTCCTTTTTAATTTTTACATCCTGCTTTGTATTATATTTATATGTACATGTCATATCTTCCCCTTCACCCAATGACATTGCAAGTTCCTTGTCTGTCTTATTCCATCAGTGTAACCCCAGTTTACTGCCTCCAAAGAGTTGAATTCAATTAAATTCAACAAATGTTTAAGTGCCTACTGATCTCAGTTTCTCCAAATCGGAACATGCTGGGCTATCAGTGAAGTAGCTGAGAGGAAATCGTTTCCTGGAACTGTTTTCCAAAGTTGAATAATGTATCTGCTATGTATCTAGCCTCATATTTGTAATGCTCATTCTTTCTATCATCCCTGAAGATCCACAGCCCTTTAATGCTCATTTTAACTCTTGCATTATTTCCCTACTTTGGTTAAGCAACAATTTTGTATACTTTTTGTCTATTTTAGATTTCAAGGACTTGGCCTTATTTCAATTGTTGACTTCTACTTATTTATTATTACATTTTAGATACCATTAATCTTCTCTCCAAGTTAATTTGCTTATTGCCAAAGAGAACTAGTTTTCCTTTCTCTGGATGCCAGGAAATGCTTTAACCATTTTTTCCCCAGCTTTAACTGCTTAAGTTTCCATTTAAAAAGCTTCTTACTGTGGCATTCTTCCATCTGTATGACTTAAGCAGCCTTTTTCAAGGCTCTTTCCAAGGGCAATTACAAACTCATATTTGCATATTATTCCCATTACCCTGATTCATATCCTCTCAACAAAAACACTCATTTTTTCTATAGACACAGTTCTGATTGACTTCAAAGAAAAGTCTGTATACTAGAAATAGGAGGGGGTGGTCAAGAAAAAGGATTGAGTTTTCCTCTTTTCTTACAGGTTTTCCTATAACCATTATTAATTTAGTTCTTATAGAGATGAAATAAAAAAATTGAAAAGTAATGGCATTTTGAATGTCAATTTAAGAGAGTACTTTTCTTGGCTCTTGTAGTATATTCTTACTCTGGTAGGTCCCTGTGGAATGGAGTTTCCTGGAGAGCCCCAGATTCTAAATGGAGATGCAAACAGAATATGAGCTCTGGCAAGTCTTAACTGAACTGAAAATACTTTGAGCATAGTGACAGTGTCTCAAGAGGATCAGCCTAGTAATGTTCAAAGGACCTGATCACGAGAACACTGACAATCATGGATATTTTTGCCCATGATGGTTCAGGAATCTGTCTAGTAAGGTTCACATGGGCAAAGGTTTTACTGGAGGGAGTGTCCCCAAGATGAAATAATGGACCCTCTGAAGTTCAGAAGATGTATTACTTGACACCAAACTTTACCACCAGTTACTCCACATCTCTGTCCTGTCTAAAGGGTTGTCCCACATCTCTCCATCCTGTCTAAAGGGCATTGTGATGGGGAGACCTGGGTTCAACTCCTGGCTCTGTTAATTAACTAGAAACAATCATGAAACAGTAGGTCAGATAGACGTGGATTCAAGTATTGTTTCTGACATACTGGCTGTGTGTCTCTGGACAAGTCACTTAAGCCTCTCAGTGCCACAGGCAACTCTCTAATCTGAATAGTGTTTAGAACAGTTGGGAGATCTGCACCAGTGGAGAGTACTTCTTTTATGGGAATTTCCTGTACTGAGGAAATTAGAGTTGTAATAAAAAAAAAGGCTAGAAGGTCTATAAATTGGCACCAATTTCTATTATGACCTGCTCCACCTTTCTGTATCCTAGTCACACTTCACAAAATATCTTGGGGTTTAGGAGTATAATGGCAACCAAAATAGGATTTTTTGCTGTTTTTGTTTTAGTATAATCAAATGCCTCTGATTGAATCTGGCCTTCATCAACCAAAAGTCTTTACTAGGAGTAAAGTATGGAAACTAGAGTTTCTTTAACTTGAAACAGTATATATATTTGTATTGTTAATTATATTAATGTGATTAAAGAAGATCTTCCCCACCCATTAATGGGCCTGGGAAGATTTGTAGGAAGGGCCACACCTTTTGTTAAGTTTCTAATAAGGCTGTGGTTCTCAAGGATTGTGATGCCCTCTGGCTCTAAAAAATGTAGAAGTACTCTGAGGTGAGGTTTTACTTTGGGGCTTACTGATTGTAAGTGTTTATTTGGCCAGAGGAGATTCTGGGCAGGAACAAAGGAGTCCCCTGGCTTTGAAAACCCAGATGTCCAATGTCACCACTATTATTCAGTATTGTACTGGAAATCCTAACAACAGCAACAATGGAAGAAAAAAGAAATAGAAGGAATCAAAATAGGGAATGAGGTAGTAATTAAGCTATCTCTTTTTGTAGACAATAAGATGATGAAAAATACCAGATTGAACTAAAAAATTAGTTGAAACAACTGATAATTTTAGTAAAGTAGGAGGATGTAAAGTCAATCCACATACACCATCAGCATTCCTATCTAGCACAAATAAAACCTTGCAAGAAGAGATAGCAAGAGATACTCCATTTAAAACAACTCTACCAGGGTTGGGGAACCTGTGGCCTTGTGGTCCTCTTCAAGAGAGAAGGACAACAACCACTGAATTAATCAACATGACATAAATAGAGTGTGATTAGGTAATCAGTAGTAGTAAAGTAGAGAGGGAAGGTCCTCTCATAGGGGAAGGTCCTAGCAGTTGGGAGGTGGGTAGGTGGGAACCAGAAAAGGCCTCCTGCACAAGGTAGTGTGATTTGATCCTACTCTTGAAGGAAGCTTTTTTCAGTTGTATATGACTCTTTGTGATTCCATTTGGGATTTTCTTGGTAAAGATATTGGAGTGGGTTGCCATTTTCTTCTCCCACTCATTTTACAGATGAGGAAACTGAGGCAAAAGAGGTTAAATGACTTGGCCAGGATCACATACTAGTAAATGTCTGAGGCCAGATTTGAACTGGAAGAAGATGGGTCTTCCTGACTCCAGGCTCAGTGCTCTCTCCACTACTGAAGGAAGACAGGAAAACTGAGAAGGGGAGTTGAGAGAGCAGAGCATCCCAGGCAAGGAACAAGTCAGAGAGGCAGGAAATGGGTCCTCTTCTAGAAGGAAGGACAAACAACAAAAATAACAGCAGTGGCAGTGGCAATGCAGGGATGTCTTGTGTGAGGAACAGTAAGTTAGCAAGTGTGGCTGAATCACAGATTGTGAGGAGAAGAGTTAAGTATGAGAAGAACGGAAAGGTAGGAAGGGACCAGGTTATAAAGGGCTTTCAGTTCCAGAGTGGACTTCATAGATTTGATCTTGGAGACAAAAGAGAACCAGTGAAACTTACTTAGCAGTGCGATGATATGGTCATGCCTACTCTTTAGAAAAACCATCTTGGCAGCTGAATGGAGGACGAGGGCCACAATGGTACATCTAATGAATCCCCAACTAGGTAAAAGACTTAATCTTTCAGTGCCACCAATAACTCTCTAAGACCATAGGTTGAAAAGGAGATATTGATCTCTATTGTTGGGTAAAGTGGTGAAATTACAGGTCCTATCCAAAATCTAAATATCCTATGATTTAGAGTTTGAAGTGAATGTTAGGGATCCTATCCTGCTTTTTCAGTTAGGGAAACAAAGACCCAGAAAGTTTAAGTAAATTGTCCAAAGATTGCACAGGTAGCAAATAACAGATCCATTTGAAACCAGATTCTCTGTTTCTAAATCTTGTATTGTTGCCACATTATTCTGGTGGTCCTCATTCTCAGTGATGATTTTCCTACTATTGAAGTTCTTTAATCTCATTGGTTGTGCATTTCCCTTTCATTTTCCAGTTGTCTGTGGCCATTGGACTGTAAGTGCTGGAGTATGCTATGCTTTCCTGCTTTTATCTATTGCCCTTTTACCCATACCCTATTCTGTTACTCATGCCATCAACTCAGAGTTCAACAGGATACCTGCTTTTGTAAAGTCAGAGTTTATATAAAATAGAGGACTCGCCATATGACCGGGTATCAAAAATCTTTTACACTGCCGGAAATTACAATGAGACAGATGCTTAGTTTTAATGCTATTTACCTCATTTTGAGTCTCCCTGCAGACAAATTCTCCCTTTTCCTAATCAATATTAATAGCCAAACAGAACATATTTGCTGTAAAGTCAATATGGGGAATGTAGAAATTTAGTTAGGAAGGGAGCAGTTTTCAGATATAAGGAAACAATTTGAGCCCTAAATGTGCCATATGGTTACTAAAATACTCAATTTGTTTCACAAGTTGCACCAAAGAACAGGTAAAAGAGCTTTTCAAGTCATATTCCTTTTATCTCATAGAGATAAACGGGTCCACTTTATTCTTTGTTCACTTACAGGCCTTTTAGAAGCAGCAGGGTAACTCCAACCTGCCCAAGTTTCACCCTGAAGATCTCATACCGACTTAAACATCAAGTAAGTGCTGAATGATTGAGGGCAGCATAGTCTAACAGAAAATCTGCCAAGGATCTTAATATAATAAGAAAAGATAAAATAGCAATAAACTCAATACCATCTGGAAGGGAAAGGAAAAATATGTCATTTCTTTTACAAGGCAGTCACTAAGCTGGTACTGTTCAAATAGCACAATGAACTATCATAATATTTGTAGCCTGATTCAAACTGAAGGAAGGAATAAGGGATATGCAATTACAGTAAAGAGAAGATGCCTGATTGGGTGAGAGGTTGCTCCATCTGATGAACTTTTGTGGTGTTTTACAGAAGCCTCCACTGGAGTCCTACTATTACAATGTATTAACACAACATTGAAGTGATCTTGGGTGCTTAAAATTGATTCCTATGAATTGTAAACTCTGGAAGATCATACTAAGTTCAAAGAATTTTGAATAGGATCCCAGTGACATATTAGGTGACTGTTATCCGAAAACCTACCTAGAGATGTTTGGAGCTGCTCATCATTAGAATGTTGGTCACTAAATGATGGGTTCATTCAAGTACAACTCTTAAAATATCCTACATTAATATGTGGGAAGGTTGTGATCTGCATAAGAGGAGAGATGACCCACTCTGCAAAAGTCAAAGATTCTTGAAGTATGGTATAGGGGAGTGTTTTTTATTGGTCAGGGCAACAGGGATGGAGATAAGCAGGGAACAGTAACACAAAAGATGATATCTTAATAGGCTTATGATAAAGACAAGACTTAGTCAAAAGTAGAGTTAGTGAGTCAGTGAATCAATAGTCATTTATTAAGCTCTTTCTATGTGCTAGGCACTGTGCTAAGTGCTAGGACTGACAGTTAAGAAGCAAAAGTTGGGTTGCAGCTATTGGCAAGGATAAGGCTATACAAATGGTTGGTATGAGCAGGAGGTCATAAAAGGATAGAAAGTTCAACTGACAAGAAATTGGGTCATGTGAGGACTTCTGGGAGTCAAGATGGCAGAGTAAGCAATAAATTGCTGTAGTTTTTCCATATCCACCTCCAACCAACCAACCAACCATAAACTAGCAGAACAAATCCTAGAACAGCAGAGCCAGTGGAAAGATGGGGCGGAACAGTCTTTTACCCTGGGAGACTTGGAGGATTGCTAAGAAAAGTCCATCTTGGATAAAAGGAAGCACATTCCAGGACAGGAAGCATCTCAAGAAGCCGGTAATAAGCCTCACCTCAGCAAATCAGTGGGAGATCCTGAGCCACAGGGTGGTGGAGCAGGAAAGCTCCCATACTAGGACTCCTCATGTACCTTAGCATAACCAGGGGAACTATCAGACTCCAGCTCTGAGAACCACCTTATGCTTTAGCATGGCTCCTGGTGGGCAGGTGTCTTCCAGTGATAGGACCTCCACATGCTTAAATGCAGCCCAGTGCAAATAGGCATCCTCCAGGGTCCAGACTTCCACATGCTTCAGTGTAGCCTTAGAGAAATGTAGAACCCCTCCCCCAAGCTACAACACACACTAGACACCACCACCAGGACCCCAGTTCACCACCAAGTAAGTTGACAGCCCCCTGTGGCCTCCAGCAGCATCAGCTAACCCCTACCTCACCCCACAGCATAGATCCAGAACAAGTGTCTCCTATGGACCTCAGGGCAAAATCAGTATAGTATCAATTCAACAGCTAGGGCCTGCAGCTATTAACACAAGAAGCCAGAAACAGTGCCCCTTCGACTCTGGGAACAGAGCTCAAATTTTAAAACAAGAAGAAAGGCCAAAAAATAAAAAGGAGAGGAGGAAAGAGTAGAAAACAATAAAAAAAGAATCTGACCATAGAAAGTTATTATGGTGACAGGAAAAACCAACACATAAATTCAGAAGAGGACAACAATGTCAAAATATCTATGGGCAAAATCCCAAAGGAAAATGAGAAGTCATCTCTAGCCCAGAAAAAAACTCATGGAAGAGCTCAAAAAGGAGTTTTAAAATCACATAAGAGAGAAGAAAACAGGGAAAGAAATGGAAAGTGGTGCAAGGGAATTATTTAAAAAAAGAGCCAACAGCTTGAAAACTGCTTAAAAAGTAGAATTGACCAGATGGAAAAGGATGTACAAAAATCCACTGAAGGAAACATCTTCTTAAAAGAGTACAATTAGCCAAATGGAAAAGAAAGTACAAAAGATAATTGAGGAAAACAACACCTTAAAAGTTAGAAATGGGCAAGTGGAAGCTAATGACTCTATAAGACATCACGAATCAATCAAACAAATTCACAAGAATGAAAAAATGGAATGAAATGTCAAATACTTCATGGGAAAAACAAGTGACCTGGAAAACAGATCCAGGAGAGACAAATCAGAATCACAGAACTATCTGAAAACCATAATAAAAAGAGGACCTGAACAGCATCTTTTATGAAATTATCAAGGAAAATTTTTCTAATGTTCTGGAAGCAGAGGGCAAAATAGGCATTAAAAGAATCCACCAATCACCTCAGGAAAGAAATTCCAAAATAAAAGCCCCAAGGAACACTAAAGCGAAATTTCAGAACTATCATATTAAGGAAAAAATACTGCAAGTGGCCAGAAAGAAACAGTTTAAATATTGGGGAGTCACAATCAGGATCACACAGGACTTGGCTGCTGCAGCATTAAAGGATTGGGGGTCCTGGAACATGATACTCCTGAGGGCAAAAGAGTTAGGACTGCAACACAAAATCACTTACCCAGCAAAATTAAGCATAATACATTAAGGTTAAAAATGGACGTTCAACAAAAGCATTTCAAGCTTTCATAAGATGACCAGAAATAAACCAAAAATTTGATCTCCAATATCAAGACTCAAGAGAAGTATGAATAGGTAAAAAGAAGGGATTCAATAAAACTAAACTGTTTACATCCTTACATAGCAAGATGATATTTGTAATTCTTAAAAATCACATCACTAACAGTACAGAAAGAAGGAATAAACATAGACAGGGGGAATGAATATAAGGTGTTTTTGAGGGAACAACGTAAAAGATAAGGGATGAAAGTAGTAAAGAGGAGTAAAATGGGTGCAGAAGGAAGGGAGAAGTTGAATAGGGTAAATTTTCTCACATGAAGAGGTATGAACGACCTATTACAGTGGAGGGCAATATGGGAGGTGGGGCAATGGGCATTGGTTGAACCTTACTCTTATCAATATTGACTCAAAGAGGGAATGATATGAACAATTAGATGAATATGGAAATCTGTTTTACCCAACAGGGAAGGAAGAGGGGAGGAGATTGAATAAAGGGGGGAGGGGAAACTGATATAAGGGAGGGCAGAGCAGGGGAGGTGCTAGACAAAAGCAAAACATTAGTGATTTGGGAAAGGGTGAAAGGAAAAAGAGGACAAACAGGAGGAATAGTAGGATGGAGGGAAATATACAGGTAGTAATTGTAACAGTGAATGTGAATGGGATGAACTCTCCCATAAAACAGAAACAAACAGAAGAGTGGATCAAAAAACCAATATCTTACAATACACTGCTTACAAGAAACACACTTGAAGCAGAGAAACACACACAGAGTAAAGGAAAACCTGGAAAGACTTATACAAATTGATGCAAAGTGAAATGAGCAGAACTGGGAAAATACTGTACACAGTATCAGCAACATCATGTGATGATCAACTAGGAATGGTTCAGCTTTTCTCAGAAAAACGATGATCTAAGACAAGTACAAAGGACTCATGAAGGAAAATGCTATCCATATCCAGAAAAAGAACTGATGGACTCTGAATGCATTTTGAAGCATATTTTTTCACTTACTTTATTCTTTCTCAAGACTTTTTAAAGTTTTGATCTCTTTCTTCTTCTACAACCATAATGAATATGAAATTATGTTTTACATGATAGCATATGTATAAATCATATCAAACTCACAACCCTTTCAGACGAGGGGAGAGGAGAAAGAAAGAAAAATTTGGAACTCAAAATCTTGTAGAAATGAATATTAAAATTTTTCTTGATTTGTAATTGTGAGGAAAAAATAAAATACTATTTAAAGTCCCCCAAAATAATTAATTGGGTCATTAACCATAGGTGCAGGAGGATCAAGATGTATAGCAGGATCTGAGGCAAACAGTATAGCTATGAAAGCAACTATTAATGAAAGAAAATAAAGTCATTTTCCTTTGAGACTATCTATGTGTGCCTGACCAGCTCCTCCAGAAGGATATTTTTCTTTAGGAGAAGGCAATAAGGCCGATTGTATCAGGTCCTACTCCCTGATATTCAAAGCTGTGTCCTGAAATTATTAATAACTGTACTTTCAAAGGTTGTTATCTTGTCATTTCAGGCTTGTCCGACTCTGTGACCTCATTTGGGGTTTTCTTGGCAAAGATACTGGAGTGACTTGCCATTTCCTTCTCCGGATTTGAACTCAGGAAGATGAGTCTTCTTGACTCTAGACCAGGTACTCCATGCACTGCTCTACCTAGCTGCCCTAGATATCAACGACAAAAGTAGAAGGGTTATTCAGTCATTTCAGTTGTGTCTAACTCTTTGTGACCCCATTTGGGGTTTTCTTGGCAAAGATACTGGAGTGGTTTGCCATTTCCTTTCCCAGCTCATTTTACAGATGAGGAAGCTAAGGCGAACAGGGTTAAATGACTTGCTCAGGGTCACACAACTAGTAACCACAATAGGTGGTACAGTGGATGGAGTTCTGGGCCTGGGGTCACTTAACCCTGTTTGCGTCAGTTTCCTCATTTGAAAAATGATCTGGAGAAGGAAATGGCAAACTACTCCAGTACCCTTACCAAGAAAATTCCAGATGGGGTCATGAAGAATCAAATATGACTGAAATGATGAAGTAACAATAACCTTCAAAAAACTAAGAATTTTAGAATTGGAATGGATCTCAAATTATGGCAAATCCAGCCAATAACAAGAATGAACAAGGATGTCCTTAGCAACAAGAATGAGAAGAAGCTATCCAATTTTTGCTTGAAGACTTCTACTGAGGAGAAACCAACTATAACCCAAATCAAACCATTCCACTTTTTAAAATAACTCTAATGACAGGAAATCTTTCCTTATAGCAAGCTTAAATTTGTCTCTTTGTGTCTTCCTCTTATTGCCCCTTGTTCTGCCCTATAAGGATAAGGTGCAAAGCGTGTTTGTCCTTCATTTCCAAAGAAGACCATGCCATCAGAGAAATAATGACATGACTTGAACTTGACTTTGTTTTGAGTGAGGGAGGGCTGTGCAGGTCACCATCCTCACTTCTCCTCCAGAGCCATTTGAATCCAGTGACCAGATATTCATCAGGATGACTGGAGATGACCCAGGATGAGACAATTGGAATTAAGTGACTTGCCCAAGGTCACACAGCTAGTGAGTGTCAAGTATCTGAGGTGAGATTTGAACTCAGGTCCTCCTGACTGCTGCACTGGTGTTCTATCCACTGTACCATGAGGATAAGCAGAATTAGTCTAATTCCTCTTCCACACGCCAGTCCTTCAAATACTTGAGAATAGCTATAGTGAACTCTTCTAAAGCATCTTCTTCTGGCTATATATGCCTACTTCTTTCAACCAATACTCATTTGGAATGAACTTGAAGCTTCTCATTATCCTACTTGCCTTTTTTAGCCACTTTCCAGCTTATCAATGTCTCCTAAAATGCAATGTTTGGGGGAAGATAAATTCTCATTGAGGACAATCAAGAAAAAAAATTTAATTGCTCATCTTTGGGGCTGGAGAATGAGACCTTTAGATGCCTAGAGATGCCACGGACCATGGCCAGATTTGAATTTCTTCTAGGAGATTGTTATTGTTGTTGTTCATCTTCTTCTTTCATTCTTGAAGAAGACCAATCGCTTCACAGGTGGTGTCTTGACTTGTGAGTGAATTGGATTTAAGTGAGACAGAGCTGAGCAAAGTCATCAGCCTCGCCCTCTCCTCCAGAATCATCCAAGTCCAATGGCAAGACAAAAGTCGAGATGACTAACAATGGCTCAGGATGCAGGGGATGACCTTGGTCTTTCTAAATTAAGGTCTTCCCAGGCCTCAGTTTGTCTAAGGCAACACCCGTTCAATGACTAAGGACTAGTTAAGAATTGAAACAAATGATAAACTTCAAGGGCTTAGCCTTCTTGGGGTCTTCAAAGTCCTTTTCATTGAAATCTTCCTCATCAACAATTATGTACCTATATTGGATTGGGACTACTATTCTGTCAAGGATGACTCCAATATTCTAGAACTATATTGATTATATCTTCTTAATTATCAGAAAAATGGCAAATGGTAAGAAAATGAGTATCTCTCATTTATCAGGTTATACTCATTTTTCTGCTTTTGAAGTATAGACCTCTTCAGATTTCTCTTTCTATTGGATGACAGTTAAATCAGGATGTCAGAGAGTTATCATTCATCAGACCCAGACAGGTTCCCCATTAGATTGGACACTTGATTGAGACAGCTAGGTTACATAGTAGGTAAAATGTTGGACTGAGAGGCAGGACAATTTGTGTTCAAATCCATCCTCAGGAACTTCCTAGCTGTTTGACCCTGGCCAAGTCACTTAATTTACCTCAGTAAAATGGGGATAAACAGGGCTGTTGTGAGGATCAAACAAGTTAATATTTGTAAAGCCTTTAAGCTCTTCTACTTTTCCTCAGTTTATGTTAACATATCCAAAATTGGTCAATGTTAGATCTTAGGCAAGTTAAGTCTTTGCTAACCTCTATTGGCACTGGTGAAATTTGAGGGCCCTGAACTTTCTTATTCAGTCTTGTGTACTTGATTTTTGTCTCTGATAGGAAGACAGAGTATGAACACTACAAGTCAGAGAAATAGTGGTGAGTCATAGGTTGGATTAAAATATTTTATGGCCCCCTCTGATCATTTCTCCTGTTAATTGTCATTGAAAATTTCTTTTTGTCATATAAATGGGCTCCTAGTTGGATAAGGAATTCTGAGCATGCATTTATAAATAGTACTATTCACTGTTTTTCTCCTCTCTGCCAAATCTTACTAGTATTCTCAGGTGTGAGCAATTGGTATTTTATCTGCAGATAGGTTAACAGTCCAACCTTCTTAATAATTACCTCACTTTTATCTACCTTGATACCATTGCAGAACGTATTTGGAGAACTTTCCTGAAAACAAGACAATTTAAATTACATAAGCACATAGAAAATACTTGAAATTTAGCATTTATTAGATTCTGTCATCTCTAAATAATCTAGCATAACACCACAATTTCCCAGAAGTGCAACTAGTATGTGGCGAATAGTGATTTGCACCAAGGTGCTAATATATGGAGGTGTGGTGTTTCTTTCATGAGTCAGACCTATGACCATTCCCTTTCCCTTTCTTGACACCAGGTCTTTACCCCTCCAGTACCATTACCATGGGGCAGGTAGGTGGTGCAGTGGATACAGCACCAGTGCAGGAGTCAGGAGGACCTGAATTCAAATCTCACTTCAGACACTTGACACTCACTAGCTGTGTGACCTTGGGCAAGTCATTTAACCCCAACTGCCTCATCCTGGGTCATCTCCAGTCATCCTGATGAATATCTATCTGGTCACTGGATTCAGATGGCCCTGGAGGAGAAGTGAGGCTGGTGACCAGCACAGCCCTCCCTCACTCAAAACAAAGTCAAGTTCAAGTCATGTCATCATTTCTCTGATGACATGGTCTTCTCCTGAAGGACGAACACACAACCATTACCATGGCACCCCTCTTACAGAGCCTACCTTCCCTCTAGCCAAAGTCATAGAAGAAATTGGTAGGACTAGAATTGAAATCTAGGTTTACTGACTACAAATAAGTTACACTCTCAGGGAGCTAGGTGGAGGGGAGATAGCGCTGGGCTTACAGTCAGAAAGACCTGAGTTTATCCAGTCTCAGGCATTTACTAGATGTGTGACCCTGAGCAAGTCACTTACCTGTTGTTTGCCTCAGTTTCCTCAATTGTAAAATGGGGATAATAATACCTACCTTATAGGAATGTTGTGGGGGTAGAATTAGATATTGTTAAAGTGTTTAGCACAGTGCCTGGGATATAGTCAGTGCTATATAAATGCTTATTGTTTTCTCCTTCCCTCTCCCTTACACTGTACTGGCTCCAAAAAAAAGACTAGTGCTTATGGAGAGCATACTTCTTTGAGTACTATAGCATTTATCTGCTGGTTTTTCCTGCATTTGTATTCTGTGGCATCAGAATACCTGCCAGTAAATTTCAAAACTGTGTCTTAAGTAGAATCGAATGCACCATAGGAAATATTAGGGACCACAAACTCTTTTCTTATATACCATTTCTCCCTGGATAATAGACTTTGCAGTTCAAAGGGCATAATGTGCTTCATCACCAGGCAAACCAAAATACTTTTGCAATAAGACAAAACCTGATCCTGATCATAAGCCATGAATGATCCAAATGGAGGCAACTCTACTAAAACTTCAACTCAATAAGCCCTGATTAAGAAACTCCTATGTGCAAGGTACTGGGAATTAGAGACTATACTTGTGATTTCCTTAGTGTGGGGAACTCCTGGGCAAGGAAAATTCCTCCACAAATGCACGTGGGCAGCTTCTCTGCAACTTGTAGTCCTAAAGAGATGCCTAGATCACTGAAAGTTTGAGCAACATGGACCCACGTCTTCCTGGCTTTGAGTCCAGCTCTGTACCCATTGGACTACATTGACTCTTACCACTGGAGTCAGCAAAAGACAAAAATTAAAAGCCCACAGATTTGTGATTCAGTATGTAAGTAGCAACTTTGGAGTACTCATATTAATGAAATCACTACCTGGTATTGAAATAGATCAGACATTTTCAAAACATTTCCTCCTTGACTAATATTTCAAAAAATCATATGCTTCACTTTCTCATTGTGAATATTATATGTATGTACCTTTACCCAGTTCAAGATCCACACTCCTTATCCTTTAACCTGAGTCAGAGAAAAAGAAAGAAACATCTCTGAAGACCCATATAAGACCTTCTGGTAACAGAGGGAGTCCCCAAAAGTCTTAGTCCAGTTTATGCTTCAATAGCTTAAATGAGATATTTTTTCAGTGCTTAACATAGTGCCTGGCACATAGTAGAGGCTACACAAATGCTTATGTACTTCCCCTTCCTTGTCTCCTTTATTGTCTCTCAAACAGGTTCCTGTGGAAAATATACTTCTTTTTAGTATTATAACATATATCTGTTGATTTTTTCTTTGGTTTTCAGCTAAGTGGTACAGGTGAGAAGGTGCCTGGCCTAGGGTCAGAAAGAATCATTTTCCTGTATTCAAATCTGGCCTCACATGCTAACTAGCCCTGGGCAATTCACTTTACCCTGTTTGCCTCAGTTTCCTCATCTGTAAAATGAGCTGGAGAAAGAAAGGGCAAGTATCTTTGTCAAGAAAATCCCAAATGGGGGGCGGAGCCAAGATGGCGGAGTAGAAAGACGCACATACACATAGCTCCGAACCCACAATTCACAGAACTGCTAGAGGGGACCAACTCACCGTGAATTCTGCACCCAGAGGCCACGGAATATTGGAGCGAGGGAGATTTCTGTTCCGGAGAGACCTGCAAACCTCTCGCGGGGGGGCCCTTCGCACTGCGGACTGGGCGCCGGGACTGGGAGCTGAGTGCAGCCTTGCAGTGGCCCAACACCGTGAGGAAAAGATCCGAGGGACCTGCAAACCTCCCGCAAAAGGTCCGTCACGCTGCAGACGCGGAGCCCAGCCCAGACCTGCGGCGGCCGCGGCTCTGAGAGGTACAGATCTGAGCAGGCTTCAGAGACAGGATCTCCAGCGGTGGCACAAGCCCCCCCCCCCCCCCCCCACAGGTGATGAGGGTCGGTGAGAGAGTCTCTTTGGTGGGTCGAGAGGGGAGTGGGGTGCCCCCATGGCTTGGGCCCCCCCGGGAGATAGAAGCTGAGAGGCGGCTGCAGACAGGGGCTCCCCAAGCGGGCGGGAGCCTGGATCCATTGTGGAAGGTCTGTGCATAAACCCCCTGAGGGAACAGAGCCTGAGAGGCGGCCCTGCCCCGACCTGACCATCTGAACTTAATTCTCACACTGAATAGCAGCCCTGCCCCCGCCAAAAGCCCTAAGGCTGGAAGCAGCATTTGAATCTCAGTCCCCAAACACTGGCTGGGAGGATCAGGAGGTGAGGTGGGTGTGAGGAGAATATTCAGAGGTCAAGCCACTGGCTGGGGAGAATGCCCAGAAAAGGGAAAAGAAATAAAACTATTGAAGGGTACTTTCTCGGAGAAAAGACACCTCCTCCCTTCCTTTCTGATGAGGAAGAACAATGCTTACCATCAGGCAAAGACACAGAAATCAAGGCTTCTGTGTCCCAGCCCACCCAATGGGCTCAGGCCATGGAAGAGCTCAAAAAGAATTTTGAAAATCAAGTTAGAGAGGTGGAGGAAAAACTGGGAAGAGAAATGAGAGGGATGAAAGAGAAGCATGAAAAGCAGATCAGCTCCCTGCTAAAGGAGAACCAAAAAAATGTTGAAGAAATTAACACCTTGAAAACTAGACTAACTCAATTGGCAAAAGAGATTCAAAAAGCCAATGAGGAGAAGAATGCTTTCAAAAGCAGAATTAGCCAAATGGAAAAGAAGATTCAAAAGCTCACTGAAGAAAATAGATCTTTCAAAACTGGAATGGCACAGATGGACGCTAAGGACTTTATGAGAAAGACAGATATCACAGAACATAGCGTGAAGATTCGAAAAATGGAAGATAATGTGAAATATCTTATTGGAAAAACAACTGACCTGGAAAATAGAATCAGAAGAGACAATGTAAAAATTCTGGGACTACCTGAAAACCATGATCAAAAGAAGAGCCTAGACATCATCTTCCATGAAATTATCAAGGAAAACTGCCCTGAGATTCTAGAACCAGAGGGCTAAATAAATATTCAAGGAATCCACAGAACACCGCCTGAAAGAGATCCAAAAAGAGAAACTCCTAGGAGCATTGTGGCCAAATTCCAGAATTCCCAGGTGAAAGACAAAATATTGCAAGCAGCTAGAAAGAAACAATTCAAGTATTGTGGAAATACAATCAGGATAACACAAGATTTAGCACCCTCTACATTAAGGGATCGAAGGGAATGGAATAGGATATTCCAGAAGTCAAAGGAACTAGGACTAAAACCAAGAATCACCTACCCAGCAAAACTGAGTATAATACTTCAGGAGAAAAAATGGTCTTTCAATGAAATAGAGGATTTTCAAATTTTCTTGATGAAAAGACCAGAGCTGAAAAGAAAATTTGACTTTCAAACACAAGAATGAAGAGAAGCATGAAAAGGTGAACAGCAAAGAGAAGTCATAAGGGACTTACTAAGGTTGAACTGTTTACATTCCTACATGGAAAGACAATATTTGTAACTCTTGAAACATTTCAGTATCTGGGTACTGGGTGGGAGTACACACACACACACATGCACACACGCACACATACATAGAGACAGAGTGCACAGAGTGAATTGAAGAGGATGGGATCATATCTTAAAAAAAAAAATGAAATCAAGCAGTGAGAGAGAAATATTGAGAGGAGAAGGGGAGAAGTTGAATGGGGCAAATTATCTCTCATAAAAGAGGCAAGCAAAAGACTTATTAGTGGAGGGATAAAGAGGGGAGGCAAGAGAAAAACATGAGGTCTACTCTCATCACATTCCACCAAAGGAAAGAATAAAATGCACACTCATTTTGGTAGGAAAACCTATCTCATAATACAGGAGAGTAGGGGACAGGGGCACAAGCAGGGTGGGGGGGAGGATGGAGGGGAGAGCATGGGGAGGAGAATGCAATACGAGGTCGACACTCATGGGGAGGGAAAGGATCATAAGAGAATAGAAGTAATGGGGGACAGGATAGGATGGAGGGAAATATAGTTAGTCCTATACAACACAACTAGTATGGAAATCATTTGCAAAACTACACAGAATTGGCCTATATTGAATTGCTTGTCTCCCAAGGGGAAGGGGTGGAGAGGGAGGGAGCTAAAGATGTTGGAACTCAAAGTGTTAGGATCAAATGTAATGTTCTTACCACTGGGAAATAAGAAATACAGGTTAAGGGGTCAAGAAAGCTATCTGGCCCTACAGGACAAAAGAGAAGACGGAGACAAGGGCAGGGAGGGAGGATAGAGGGGAGAGCAGATTGGTCACAGGGGCAATTAGAATGCTTGGGTTTGGGGGGGGGAGGGGATAAAAAGGGGAGAAAAATTTGTAACCCAAAATTTTGTGAAAATAAATGTTAAAAGTTAAATAAAAAAAAAAATCCCAAATGGTCACAAAAAGTCAGACAAAACTGAAAAATGACTGAAAGACAACAAAATATCTTTAATTGCTTAAAACTGGACTAAAACTTTGAAAACACTGTATTGGAGGAGGGAAGACATTTTAATATTGGAGTAGGGAAGTCATTTTAAAACAGCTGGTGGAATGATGAAGTGAAGACCTTCAGATTAGCTTATTTGACCCAAGTTCTTTCTACCTCATTCTTGAATTACTTAAAAATTTTTCTACCCTATGGCTAATATATTGTTGTGGATGCCACACGTATAGTTTTAACATGAACTTTAAATATAAAGTGTTTATCAAACACGTTCTGAAGATCCCTGTAGTCCAGTTCAGTAAAGAAGACTATCCTTTTTGGATAAGGTGTATTGATGATTTATTTCTATGGTGCTGGTTATCCCATGGATTGTTTCATTTTCTATCTTCCTGGGGAAATCCTTCCTAATGGCATTGATGAATAAGACTGAAACTCTTTTTGTTCAAATACTCTGAAATAAGTACCGTTGTCTTTGGTGGACATTATTAAGAAAAGAAAAGAGAATATTTAAGGCAAAGTCAAGTTACTTCTGTCAGGTCCCTGATCCTCTGCCTGGGCACTGAACATTTGTGTTGGTGCTTTAGCTTTTGGTGTTGCAATTATTGTGGCTGTCATCATTTACTTTAGTATTCAAATTACCCTTCATCTTGTAGTTGCAAAGTGGTTCAAATCATTTATTATTGTTGGCTTATAGACTTTTTATATAAAGCCAGTGAACCCTAATGACTAACGAGACACTTCTGAAGCTCTCTCTCATTCCTCCAGCATCTCATTTGTATGAAGAAGAAAGGGTTTGCATTTATATATAGACTGTAGGAAAGAAAATTGTAAGACAGAAATGAAGTATTCATAGCTTCAACTCACAGTGGCAAATGGCCTCAGGACATGGTAACTAGAGATTGGTAAGCCAGGGTATCCACTGACTTGCCTATTCTGGGATCAGAAGGCATCATGGATAAAGTGTCTTCTAAAGATGGAGAATGCAATATATAGCTTGTTTCTTTGGAAGGTAAGTCTCAGAAGGAAAAGCAAAGTATAATGCCAGCTAATGCCTAGCTGAGAGTGATGGATGCTGTACCATGTCCTTTGTCTCTCCAAAAGAACTAATGATCATGTCAGTTCCATTGAATTATTACTTTACATCCTATTTTTAGATTTGTATTCTTCTTCTTATATCAAGTCAATGTAAGTTGTAGGAAGGAACCAGGCATTCAGGGTGGCAAAGAAGTAACATAGTAGTGAGGGTTTGGAGATATAGCCAGTCATTATGTACTTTGTTTCTGACTTTGACAGTACAATTTCCCACCCACCTGGTAATAAGTTCATTGCATAATCTTTTTTGGGGTCACTGAATATTGAAAGCAGATAAAACTCCTATGAGAATGGGGTCATGAGATATTTTGATAAATTATGACTTTATGGAAATTTTCACATGCAAGTGAGAGATTGGGGGACATTTCATCACTGCCTAATCAACCAACATTCTGATAGTTTTTCCTTCCAACATTCAATTTTCCTTCCACGTATTCTTGTCCTCTTAAGTTCTCCTACGGACATGTTTAGCATCAATGAATGTAGAAAGTGCAGTGGAAGTATAAAAGCCTGAAGAAAAGGAAAATAAATCAGGGATCAAAAACCTAGATTTGGGAGATCATCTGGTGCACCCTCTCCACCCATCCTGCCATTTTATAGAAGGAGAAAATTAAGACACATAAAACTGAAGTCATTTGTTCATGACAACAGAGGTAATAAGTGGAGCATTGGAATAGAGACATATCTTGAATCCATTCTAGTATTTTTTTCCCCCTAATATTCCTAATTTCTTCTTTAGGGTTACTATTTTCTCATAACCAGGAATGCATTGGAGCCACCTCATTTGGGTTTGAGAGAACCAATTGCTAAATTTTCAGTGGGAGCATTTGTACCTGAGAATTTGGCAAACTCCACAATTCAGGATTTTATTTATTGTTTTGTTGATAGAATACATGTAACAAAGTGATGGAGAAAATGTTAATAATACAGATTAAATTAATAAATGTGTCATGTGTACATTTTCTTTGCAAAGTCAATTATTAAATATTTACCAGGATACCTTACTTAGTCCCTCAAATTCTTAAACATACAAGAACTTTAGAGAGAGAGAAAGTCAAGTTTGCTAGGGAAAAAGAAACACCTTAAAATCTTAGATCTGTGGGAGGAGTGGAAGTATCTACAGATATGTCTGGGTCTGAGTCCAAATCAATAAATTCAAACAAATGAGAAGAAGTCTCAAACAGTGAGAATAGAGCTTTAGTTTTCATTGGCAACTGTGGCCAAGCTTCTTACACTGATTTATTTTATAACTAATTCTAATGCAAAGGGATGAGGTTGGGTCATTGGAAAGACCTGACTGACAGATTCTTCCTTTTTCTAAGCCATACTCCCACTAATGCTAATGGCAAAAATTTTTGCAAAAGGTTTGTTTGGTTTCTTTGTTTTTTTTACTAATCTTGTATAAAGATGGGATAGATACCATTGCAATTTTGTGTGATTGACAAATTCAATGAAGTTAGTGATTATGAGCTTAGACTTTTTGAAGACTAAGCCACTCATTTCCAAAGCTTTTTTTAAATTTTGTCTCCAAGGTATAAATTAAAGTGATAAGAAATGTTTATTGCTATTTCTTTATTCAACTTGTCCTACAACTTCAGGTATGACTGTTATTATATACCTACTAAATTGAAGGTAGTGTTTTCAATAGTTTTGCAATATCTCAGAGTTGTAAAGGATCTGGGAATTCTTTCTTTCTTTCTTCATTTCTTTCTTTCTTTCTTTCTCTCTCTTTCCTTTCTTTCTTTCTTTCTCTCTCTCTCTCCTTTCTTTCTTTCTTTCTCTCTCTTTCTTTCTTTCTTTCTTTCTTTCTTTCTTTCTTTCTTCCTTCCTTCCTTCCTTCCTTCCTTCCTTCCTTCCTTCCTTCCTTCCTTCCTTCCTTCCTTCCTTCCTTTCTTTCTTTCTTTCTTTCTTTCTTTCTTTCTTTCTTTCTTTCTTTCTTTCTTTCTTTCTCTCTCTCTCTCTCTTCTTTCTTTCTTTCTTTCTTTCTTTCTTTCTTTCTTTCTTTCTTTCTTTCTTTCTTTCTTTCTTTCTTTCTTTCTTTCTTTCTTTCTTTCTTTCTTTCTTTCTTTCTTTCTTTCTGCCAAAGTTAGGATTTGAAGCCAGGTCCTTTCTGCCTAAGGCTAGCCTTCTCTTTCCATTATACTGATGGGGTGCTTGGGTGCATGTGCTTGGGCCCCAATTCTAAAATCACATTTCTCTTTAAAAATCACATTTCTCCGTAGCCTCAAAACACTATCCCTGGGCAGTTTCTCCCTAGCCCAAGGACACAGCCTACCCCAGTAAAAACCATTATCTCCCTTCCTAATACAGTAGCCAGCTGTACCTATAGAACTTATTAGTCTGAACTAGCTGTGTAATGACTGAACTGGCTGTGCACTGGGTCATTATGACATTTACTACTCACTGACCAATCATGTATATTCTAGACTTAGACATACATATACTCCTTTACATTAATCTTGTCTGACAAGATATTGACGAGAGCAACCTGGCTATTTCGCAGTCAGCTCTGACTGCTGGGTGACTTAGTCACTTTCAGGCCTAAAACCACACCTCCATCTAGCCCCACCTTGGTCTATTTTCCAATGAACTCTCGGTAAAATACCTGCACAGTAGATAGCAAAAGTGCGTGTTCTTTTAAGAACTGATCACTCCTTAACCACTCCCTAATTCCACCCCAAAACACTTAGCATATTTGGCACATGTTTCCTATAGAATAGCATATATAAACTTTACCTATACCCCTCTAAGGTTGCAGGTTCCCTAAGAACTCTTGCCAGCTGGAAAGCATTATAAATCTTTACCTTGACCTCAACAATGCTGAGTCCACAAATTCCTTCCAGGTAACCTACCTCTGGTGCCCCAGGCTTTGTGGGCCCTCCAGTATTCAGCAATACCACCTGGAGTCCAACCCAGTATCTGAGTAGGCTTCATTTCTTACCCCATCTCCACGAGTTTAATCAAGCTTCAACTCAAAGACATTCGGTGTTGGGAACTAATGGCTTTTTGAATCACATTTAGAAAGATTTTGAATTGTTAGGAAATAAGAACTACTAATACACTCATCATAAAACTGCAACAGTAACATCATCACAATTATATGAATTCTTGAGGATAAAAAAGGATTATCTTCATAGCCATCAAACTTTAATCTTTTGATAAAGGTAGGAGATTAGAGTGTCTCTTGTGATTGTAAGAAAAACTGATTATTTATGTAGATGAATATATTTACCTGAAATGAGCTTTTTTTTGTATAGAAAAAAACCCCAAGACTTTTGAAGCTGGAATTTCAGTTATATTTCATGACAAAATGCACTGTTTGGCATTAGCTAGTAAGATTACTTGGAAAGCCTTAAATTCAGAGACCTTCTGTATTTTCACTATGAACCTTGAAAAACCCTTGCTTCAGTGGTTGAAGACTTTACCTTGTATTTATCACAGTTCTTTTTATGTGTGTTACCAAAGTTTTTAGGATAGCGTTTCCAGATTTGACATTTAAGCGTTGGGGTCTTTCTCATTTGGAACTGATCTTTTTCACATAAAAAAGCAAAGCTTTTGAAGGAGAAAATTCAGTTATATTTTATGATAACATCTTTGTTGTCTGTCACCAATCAGTCAGGTTACTTAGAGAGTCTTAAATCTGGAGTATTTCTATGTTTTCGCTCTTGGAAACCAGTTTCTATGGTTAAGATTATTTTTTGTCTGATATTTATCACAATTTCTTTTATGTGAGTTATAGTAGCAAAGTGTTTGGGTTTGTATATTTGACATGTAAGAGTTGGCATCTTTCAGGTGCAGAAGCTGCCTAAAAGGTAGTTTACTTCCTCCTTCCCCACTCACCAGTCCCTTTCTGCTAGAGCTTTTAACTAGTTAATTTGTAGGATTTCACTACAAACCACTTCTGTGGAAACATGATTAATGATAAATATCAGCTGAAATGGGGAAGGGGATGATTTCACTTAGTGTAAATGTTACAAGCTTTGCCTACTTATAATTCAGAAGTCTTTCAAGGTCTAGTACTGTTCCCTCCCGCTTCACAGAGGCAGCTAGTGACACAATAGATAGAATGTTGGGCCTGGAGTCAGGAATACCTGAATTTAAGTGTGGTCTCAGATACTTATTAGCTGTGTGAATTACAACCCTGGGTAAATCACTTAACCCCTGTTTGCCTCAGTTTCCTCAACTGTAGAAGTTAATAACACCTACCTCACAGGGTTGTTGTCAGGATTAAATGAGATAATATTTGAAAAAATTGCTTAGCACAGTGCCTGGCACATAGTAGGCACTTCATAAAACTTATTCTTTTTCCTTCCCCTGTTTTCCCTGCTTTACAAGGTCTTGCCCCACAACTGCAGCTCACGGTGATCATGGTGACAATTCAACTTCAATATCATTTACTGTCTTGACCACTCATTTTGGTCTTATCCAGGGCTTCTTAAACTTTTTCTGTTCTAGACCCCTTTTCAAATTTCAGCAGCATTGATTGGCATTACATAGCCTGAAAGCATGCACAGTGCAATGCACCCCATGCTCTGTGTTTAGCATCAAGGCTGCACTGAAGCTATGTAATGCAACATGGGCATGTACTGCCAGAAACATCTTGGATTCATTGCCAGTTTGACTTTTAATTATTTTTTGCTCAGTCGCATGTTTGGAAACCTTTTACTGTTGCCAAATTTTTTGCATCCCCATATGGGGTCACCTTAAGAAACATTGTAGACTGGCTACTTTACTTGACTAGGCACATGTCTAATCTTCTCCTTTGGGAATAGATTTCAAAGACTTTATGGTGCCTAGATGTCTATGATCTGTTGATTTTACTCTCCTGCTCTGGATACAAGATAAATTCCATAGGCATAGAGAAGTACGTAGATCAACTTGTACCAAATATTGGGTTGCTAAGTCAGAAAAGTAGGTTGATCAGAAGAAATTAGTCAGTCTATCATTCTGTCTTTCTGGAGGAGAAGTGTAGAAAGGCACCAAGAAGAAAAAAAAAAGAATAATGATAATTTAAAATGAGGATGATAGCTCACATTTGTATAGAAATGTAGGGTTTATAAAATATTTTCTTTCTTATAGCAGCTCTGTCTGTGGTAGTGCAGGGATGCTCATCAATGGGGAATGACTGAACAAGTTGTGGTATATGATTGTGATGGAATACTATTGTGCTATAAGAAATGGGGAGCTTGATGATCTTAGAAAAATGGGGATAGACTTGCATGAAATAATGAAGAGTGAAAGGGCAGAACCAAGAGAACAGTATGTATCATAAAAGCAATATTATTTTAAGAACAACTTTAAGGGACTAAGTAATTTTGACTATTTTAAATTCTCAAATTAACTACAAAGGGACATATGAAGACACTCTCTGCATTCGAGAAATAATTGATAAATAGAAATATATGTAGAGTGATGATTATGTATATATATGCATATACATACATACATATACATATTTGTGTCTAACGGCAGCCATCTCTAGGGTAGGGGAGAGGGAAAGAAAGGAAAAAATAAATGTACGTAATTTTATTATATATTTAACAGGAATAGCAAATTGTGCATATTAGATTTGCAGTTTTATGTGCAATGATCTTTTTTTGTTATACTATGTTCTATAAATGCTTGTCTTATTTAAATGAAAATTTTGATTAGTTATTTAAATGAACTTAAATTAAATATTATTTTTTAATTAAAATTAAAAATTTAAATTAAATTAAATATTTACTATTAAATTAAAATTAAATAATTAAAAATAAAATTAATTTAATAATAAATTAAAAATAAATAATAGATTAAAAATACAATAAATAAAACTTTAAAAAACAATGAAGGTCATGATTTCTATATTATAATTGGGAAGAATGAATACGAGAAAAGTAACTTGTCTACAGTGACACACTTAGGAAGGGCAGAGCTGAGATTAATCAAAATTTCCAGACTTTAAACTCTTATGGTCTGTCTGATACTCCACAGCTATGTGGAAGAGATAACTGAGATAACGGAACATCTGGTTTTTCTGTATTTATTCATTTTCAAGTTTAAAATGTATCAGATCTTAGACAAGTAAAGTTTTTTTTTAATTTTAATGTATCTTGAGTAATAAATTTGGGGTCAGCAACAGAGGTCCTTCTCCTTTCCTTCAATAAGAAGTTTGTGACAAGACCTTTGGTTGGAGACTGCATATCCTCTAGAGAACGTGTTCTAGGTACCTCCGATCATATAGGTTCCTGGTTAACACCTGGGGTATGTCTCCTAAACTCTCCAACTAGTGTAAACTCTTGAAAGCTTGGGGCCATGTTTATCTTTGCATTACCATTTGGCTCACATAGTGTATGAATATATTCAGGCTCTGACACTTGTCCGTTTATAGCCTTCCTCTACTACATGGAACCTATACATTCTTTAATATAGGTAAGTCCAAGAGTGAAGATGGAAGACCATAGAATGCAGAGGTTCAATGATGTGTCTAGTATATGTGCTCAGTTCTTCTTGACTCTAAGCCTAGAACTCTATATATGTCAGAATGGATAGAGAAATTAACAAATAAAAATATCGGATGAACACCTATTTTGTTTCAAGATTGTAGAACGGATCTTAAATTAAACTTCAATTAAAATTCAAGAAGTATGTATACATACACACACATGTATTGTAAGGGGCCCAGAGGGTCCCAGGGGTGCAAGTCAGAGGCAAAGCCTGTTCCCATGGGAAAGGTGCTGATGCACACCCTGGCAGAAATTCTGTGTGACCCTGGAACCTGATGTTCCTGCAGATACTGATGTCCTGTACAGTAAAGTTACAAGTGAGCCTGGGAACCCAGGAACTAGCTGCAGGAACAAGATAAGCTTCCTTCCTTACTGCGGGTGTAAGGATGTGGAATAGTCATGAGGTGGTGAAGTAATGGGATGAGCTCAGCATGTATGTGATTGGTGGATACAGCCTTTATAAACCCTAACCCTCAGCTGAATAGAGAGTTGTTGCTTGGATCATCTTGTCTCGGGTCTCCTTCCTTCAGGGCCCACAGATTAGAAGCCCGTGGGTCAGGGGGATCCAGGGGACTTGGGCCCTGACCCCGAGCAACGTATATGTTGTACTTGCTGTATGTAGTGAACTGTGTTAGATGTGTAGGAGAAGAGACAAAATTTAGGTAAAATATTGTCCTTGACATCATGGGAGTCGACAGCCTACTAGAGATATAAATAACTTGTAAGTGAATCAAAACTTGCAAAACAATGTCATTTGAAGCTTGAAGAGGCCATTACCTTGTATTTATTTTACATGGAATTTATCAAGCTGTTATTTCTGACCAAATAAAAGCTTTTTCAGGTGTGAAACTTTTACTTTCCTATTTCTATCTTCAGCACCTAGCACAGCGCCTGGTACAAAGTAGGCACTGCATAAGTACTTGTTGAGTACTGACTGCAATGGTTACTGATAGGAGAATTGGAAGAGGTTTCATTTAGGAGATGATATTTAAGTCTGGCTTCAAAGGATGGGTGTGAATCCTTTATAGATTGATTAGTAGAGGAAAATATTGCCGAGATCGTGGAAGATGAAGACTGAGAAAAGGCCAGTGAGTTTGTGATTAAGAGGTCATTGGTAACCTTTGAGGTAGCATTTTCTTTTAGGTGGCTGTGATGGGTGGGAGTGGGAGAGTGGAAGACAGATGACAAGGAGTTAAGAAGAGGGGGTGGTAGTAAACTTTCTGTGTATGCTGACAACTGCCTTTTCCTCCTAGAGAATAGATGGCTTGATTGCTTAATGAGGATCTACATCTGGAATTGGGGACTGAGAAGCTATTGGGTGTTTGAGTTTGGGAGAATTTAGGTAGGCTTCATATCTCTTTTATATATCCATAAGGTTTGCCTGCCTTCTTAGCATAGAATGTGATGTGCAATTTAGCAACTGGGAACATCCATTCTAACTGTGTGACCTTGGGCAAGACACATCTCTGCCTCAGTTTCCTCATGAGTAAAATGAGGATAATAATAGCATCTTTGGGGGGGGGAACTGTTGTGAGGATTAAATAATATTTGTAAAGTACTTTGCAAACCATAAAGTTCTGGTATCATTATTTATTATTTTTCCTCACAAATACATCAGAATTTATGAAAAATGATAAAAGATGTTCTCAACCTTCAGTAGAGAAAGTGCTAAATTCTTCATCTTGTTAAGATCCATATAATTAACCTATTTCATGTAAGTTTGCCCAGACAGAAACAAGATAGTGGTCATTAAATATGCATGTTGATTCATTATAAGCAATGCCATTAACAAGGCCCTACCTAACACGTGGGAAGCCTGGTACTCTTTGCTAATCTTTCCTGATAAAACAAAGATCATCTGAATCTTTCAAAAATATCAAATAAAGTCACGAATGTACCAGAAAGAAGTGGAAGCTAAACCTAGCTTCTTCTTGCTGTTCTCATCAAGGTGATTTTAATAGAGAGTTTTTATTCTCTTGATGGAAACTGTATCTATAATGCCTCACTTTTCTAGGCAAACCTGGTCTTTACTAGGAATTTATATTTCAGCCTTCTTGATCTTACTGTCTTGTGTGTGTGTGTGTGTGTGTGTGTGTGTGTGTGTGTGTGTACACACACACACACACACACACACACATGAAATTTGTCATATTCAAAGAATTATAGAGTTGGGAGCAACCTTTGACAGAAAAGGAAACTGAGACCCACAGAGGTTTAATGAATTAAAACCATGCAGCTTCAAACTCCTGCCTCCTGATTCTTTTTACAATATCATAGCTTATCTTTATGCCCTCCTCTTTGGACCAACTGTGGACACTTTTTCAGTCCTCAGCTGTCTTCATTTATTCATTAATACAACAAATATTTATAAAGAGCATAATTGTGTGCAGAATGTTACTTCCTCCTATCTACTCTGTCCCCCAAATCTGGTAGTCATCCTTAGAAAGCTTGCTAAAGAGGTGGAGATACCTGTGAAATTAACATCTGTGTGGACCTGGCTCCTCACCCACACTCACACCCTGGCTTTTGTGATCTGCCTCATGTTTTCAGGGGGGTAAATCCTATTATTCCTATACTTTACTATGGCCTGAAATGATTGCTGAAAATTTCTTGACTCTTTGTTTCTCTAGAAGGTAGATGTGGGGTCCAGTGTGACTTTTTGTTCAGATCAATATTTATGGACAAAACAGTTAAAATGACTGATATTGTTGCTAAACTTAATTTATATAATTTTCTATTTCCTTTCTATGTCTAGGACCTGTGATTTTGACAGCATGAGTGAACTACACATGTGGAAATTCCTTCCATTTATAATGATTGCAACCATCTATGACTTAGTAGGTAAATTTTAGGGACTTTATTTTGAAGCACATGTAGGTCGAGTCCATCAAGACTCCAACAAGTGTCAGAGGTGGGATTTGAAGACAGTTCGTCCTGACACCATGTACAGTACTTTATCAATTAAATAATCATTATATTATATACAATATATTATATATAATATATAAAACTAATATAACATATGTATAATGTGAAACATATATTATTATAGTTTGTGCCCTTCAAATTTTGAAATTGTAGGAAACGATTTATTTTGGGCCAGATGATTTCTTTGGTATTTTGACCTCTCAATGGGGAATCTCCTTCTACCAATGTCAATCAGAGTGCCTTTTGTCCAACTTAATAGTCTTCAAGGGTTGCCTTGGAGTGCTGAGAAGTTGTGAGCTGCCCAGGGTCACACAGAAAGGGTAGGTCATAGGTGGGACTTGAACGCAAGTCTTCCTGACTCTGAGGCTGACTTTCTACCCATTATGCCACATTGACTCTCAGGAAACAATATCCTCCACCTATTCTTATGCTTCCTCATGTTGTAGAGTTGATTATGGGTTCAAAATCACAATTCCCTTTACAAAGGTCATTTCAGAAGAGTATAAGAACTTGGCATATCAAGTCAGAATACCTTCAAGGTTGATTCTAACAATGACCACATCTGTTGTTCATGAATCAGTCTATCCAAATACAGAGAATCTCATTACCAGAAGGTTGGTAACTCTATGATGGCTGGGGTGACTTTTGAAGTAAAAATACAAAAATCACTGTCAGTCTTGTTCCACTTTCCACGGATTTCTCCATTCTAATTAAGTTCCTTATTGTTGCTCTCTTAGACTTTCAGTAGGTTTCAGACAGGTCTTCTGGCTTCTCCTTTATTCTTATCTGCTTAAATCAGTCCTCTAATCACATCACTTTTTTTCATTTCCTGAATACAATCTACATGCTTTAAACTGGCATACAAGGCCCTCTACCATCTGGCTCAAACTTACTTCTAGTCCTGCTTCCCACTACTCTTCTTTTAGAACTCTATGGTTTCAACCACATTGGATAACTATTTCTTAATATGACTCTCCCTTTTACCGCTACCTGGCTGTGCTCACATTGTCCCTGCTACCTGGAGTGTCTTTTTCTACTGCTTAAATACTTGGGCCACATAATGAGAGACAGAACTCATTGGAAAAGATTGACATTGGGAAAGACTGAAAGTAAAAGTAAAAGAGGATGAGATGGATAGAAAGTGTCATGGAAACAATCAATATGAACTTGGACAAACTTTGAGAAATAGTGGAGGATAGAAAGGCCTTGCATGCTATGGTCCATGGGGTCACAAAGAATCAGATAAGACTGAACAACAATTACTTTGCCTATTAAAATCCTACTTTTCCTTTAAGGACCATCTTAAGAGTCACTTTTTTTCATAAATCTTTCATGAACCGCTGTATTTCTTCCCCAAGCTCCACAATCACTGGAAATTATTTCTCTGTCTTCTGAAGTCACATAGAATTCTGTGACTCTCCCAGTGCACTTATAACATTCCATTTTGTATTAAAATTATTTTGTATTTTTTTCTCCTTTAGACTATAAATTCCTAGAGAGCAGATACATTGCCATGATTCTTTCATCTTAATATTTTCTATAAGGTTGAGAACAATGACTGATTCATAGTAAGTGCTCAAGAAATGGTGGTTGGATTAATGGATTTATGATCTAGAGATGCCTGATGTCTGTTATTACTGGCCTTCTTTAAAATTCTTTTGTAATCAGCTGGGTTGACTTACTTCTGCTCATTTTCATTAGATTATTGGTGCTGACTCTTTGGGATAAGACAGCAAGCACAGTATTTCCTGCATTGATAGCTTTGGGAAGTTAAGAAATGGAGGTGTATGTAAGATGACAGGTATTATTCTTAACTAATTCAGAAATTAATTAATTCACTTTTAAACATAGAAAAACCTTGTGACAATAAATAAAGCAAAAGAGCCAAAAGTATATTATATTACTTAACTCTATTGTAATGAATTTGTTTTGACCTTCCCTCCCTCAATTTATTATGAGTTGTTTAGGGAATTAAGAAATCTCACTGTTTAAATTCTGTAACAACATTATTTTAGTACTTACAAAGGAATACAGTATCTCAACCAACTGTCCAGAATTCACCAAATCTATTTTGTTTTCTTAATTTCCTTGGATGCCTTGCTCCTCCCCTACACAAACTTGCAGGAGCTGGGGAACCTTCTCCTATCCCTCCAACCTTTTGGATAATGCTCCTTTCCCCTTTCCTGTCTGTAAATTGATCCCTATCTCCATCCCCAGTGGGTCATCCTCAACTTCAGACCCACTCCCCTCTTCTCAATAGTAATATGCTGGGGCCTTCCAGATCCCCTCCTCCTTTCTCCTGATGGATACAATTATAATCATTAGGATAAAAGAGAGGAGTATGCGATTTACCATCTACCCTGCCACTGTGCCCCAAGTTCAAGCACACCTTTTAACCTGACCTGCCACTATACCTCCAGTCAGCTAGACATTACCATCTGACTGCAGCTAATCCACCAGACCCTTTAAGACTACCATCTGACATATTGATATACCCTCAGATTTGTTAGAACTCGTTTGCTTTGCTACTATACCCTTAGGACTACTGGGTCTTTTCTTGTAAATTGCAGCTGAACCATCCAATCCAATCCATATGTGCCAGGCACTATGCTAAGTGCTAAGGATACCATTAATAAAAAGAAAGAGTTCCTGGCTGCCTGCCCTCAAAGAGCTCACAATCTAATCGGGTGAGGGGAGGAGACATCACAGACTTCCTTAGGGATGGATGAATTCTCTGTTAGCAGGTAGTGGCCACCGGTAGGAATGCTCTAAATTGCATTCAAGGTTTGAGTAGAAGTTGGATGCTCTCTGAAGACTTTTCCAGGTCAAAGAGTCCAAGATTACATGATTCTGTGCCTGTCAATTATTTTATTTTCTATGTACTTCCCTTATTTTCCCAATAAACGATAGACAATTATCATTTCTAAAAGAACAGTATCTTTCATGTGTAATTGTTCTTCCCACAACAAAATAGCAGGTATTAATGAGATTGGGTCTTTGTCTAAGTGTAATCACTTGGGTTGTTTTTTTCTCCAGAGAACTGGTTAGAGGTTTACGTTCTATAGGTTTATATGTTTAAAAACAGTCTTTTTATTGCTGGGAGGAGATAGCACTTGTTTCTCTACATAGGGCTTCAAACTAAGGAGGAGAAAATTCTTACAGATACCCACCAAGGTGTATATCACAGAGAGTAAAAGATATAACATAGGTAGGAGCCTATCAGTGAAGAGATCTAGTAATTCAAAGAAGAGACTGTCTAAGCAAGGAGGTGGCACAGTGGATGGAGCCCTAGATTTAGAGTTAGGAAGACTTAGTTCAAATGTGCCCTCAGTTGTGTGAGCCTGGGCAAGTCATTTAACCTGTTTCTTCATGTATGAAATGCAGATGAGTAGTACTTACTTTCCAGGTATATTGAGAAGAAATGATATTTATAAAACACTTTTCTAAACTGAAAGTATGCTATAAATGTTAGTTTTTATTATTATGGGGCAGCTAGGTGGTACAGTAGATAGGGTGCTTGGGCTGAAGATAGGAAAGCTCCTCTTCCCGATTTCAAATCCAACCTCAGACAACTGCTAGCTGTGTGACCTTGGGCAAGTCATTTAACACTCTTTGCCTCAGTTTCCTCATCTGTAAAATGAGCCGGAGAAAGAAAAGGTAAAGCACTTCAGTTATCCCTGCCAAGAAAGCCCAGATAGTATCACAAAGAGTCAGACCCATATGAACAACAACATTATTAGCATAGATCTTAACATAAAGAGGTAAATTCAAGCTCATATCTACTGTGCACTTCTCCTGTATGATGCCCTCTGTATGATGTTAATTTTAATTATTTGGGGTTTTTTTTTTGGTTTCACTTTCATACAGAAAACTATTAGAATAAATACTAGTGCCAAGAAAGATACGTTGTGGTGCATCAGAAAGAACACTAGCCCTGAATTTAGAAGACCCAGATTCAAATGTTGGCTCTCCTACCTGTTGGTGGTATGACCAGCAGTATTTCACTTAACCTCCTTGGATCTCAGTTTCCTTATCTCCAGTCAGCAAACTGCAGCTGAAGTGCCAAATCCAGCCCACTGCCTCCCCATGAGCTAAGAATTTACATTTTTAAAATACAATAAAACATTTAAAAATTTTAAACATTCTTAGTTGTGGGCTATCCAAAAATAGGTAGATGGTTTCGGGGACAGTTTATTGACCGGTGGACTAAATGATCCCTACATTCACTTTGCAGCTCTTACATTTTGATTTTATGATTTAAAGGTCTATTAAGTAGAATGTAGAATCTTGTTGTTGTTTTCGTTTGGTCCCAGAAGGCAGTCACTCAGTTAATCAACATTTATTAAGCACCTACTTTGTTCTAGGCAAGGTCCTAAGCATTGGGCATACGAAGAAAGGGCAAAATACAAGTAGTCCTTGCTCTCAAGAAGCCTGATGTTTAATGAAGACAATGTACTAACTATGTACTAACAAGATGTAATATGCTGGATAAACTGGGAATAGTCTCAGAGGGAAGGCATTAAGATGAAAGGAGATCAGGAATGTATTCTTTCAGAAACTAGGACTTAATTTGATAATTGAAGAAAGTCAGGGAAGAGATAGAAGAGAAGGAAATGAGGCAGAGATGAGGAGGGAGAGTATTACAGACTTGGGGGACAGAAGGAGAAAATGCTTGGAGTCAGAAGACAGAGTGGAAGGAACAGCAGGGAGCTGAGTGTCACTAGATTGCAGAATATATAGAGAGGAGTAAGGTATAAGAAGATTGATACGTTAGGAAGGGGCTTGGTTTTACGGACTTTAAAGGCCAGAAGAGTTTAAATTTGATCCTAGCAGTGTGACAGAAGCTGATATGCCCAGATCTGCCTGTAAGGTACACCAGTTTGGCAGCGGACTGAAAGATGGATTGGAGAGAGACTAGTAGCAGAAACAATCAGTGAAAATTGCAGAAAGGCAAAAAGTTTTCATCAATTAACTAGTCCCAACAATGAGAACAACTGACTTGATGAATTTCTCATCATTAGAGATTTTCTATCACAGGCTGGATGATCACTTGTTAGAGATGTAGTAGAAGAGATTCTTGCTCAGGTACTGTTTGGACTGGATGACTTCTGAATGCCCTTCCAATTCTGAGTCAACAAGTAGTTCTTAAGCACTTACTGTGGGCCAGGCACTGTGCCAAGAGGCAAAAACATAGTCTCTTCTCTCAAGGAGCTCATATTCTAATGGGACACTATGCAAATAACTGTACCTATAAGATACACACACTCTATAAACATATACATGTATATACATACACATATATGTATATATGTGTATATCTGCATATATACATATGTATGCATATGTATTCCTTTTTTGTTGTATTTTATTTTATATTTTATTGTATTTTTAAAATGTAAAACCCACTCAAAGGAAAACACCTACATATTTTAAAATGTTTATACTAGCTCTCTTTGTGGTGGCAAAGAAGTGGAAATTGTGGGGATGCTCATTAATTGGCAAATGGCTGAACAAGGTATAGTAGATGTGATTGTGCTGCAGTACTATGCTATAAGAAATGATCAGCTCGATGAGCTCAGAAAAACAAGGAAAGGCTTGGACAAAATAATGAAGAGTTAAATAAGCAGAAACAAGAGGATACTGTATACAGTGATAGTGACATTGTTGTAAGAACACTTTGAGTGAATTTTGACTATTATAAATACCCAAATTAACTACAAAGGAAGATGCTTTCTGTGTCCAGAGAAAGAACTGATAAGTGGAATTGTATATAGAATGATTTTACACACGCACATGCACACACACACACACACACACACATTTGTATCTAATAGTAGCCATCTTTAAACTGGAGGGAAGGGAGAAGAAAAAAAGTGGAAAAAGGTATTTACATGATAACTTTAAAAGGAATAATAGTAAGTTGTACATAATAGATTTACAGTTTTATGTGCAATCTTTTTTTATTATACTACGTTATGGAAATGCTTGTTTTATCGCACATATTACAAATAAAATAAAAACACTCAGCTCTCATGGGGAGACAGTGGGCTGGATTTGGTCTTCCAGCTATAATTTGCTGACTCCTAAATGAGTACAATACCTTCATTTTGTTGATATAGAAAATGGCTTTTGAGCTGAGTTTTGAAGGTAATGGTAAAGCCAAGAGCTAGAGGTGAAGAGGGTGAATATTCTAGGTATAGGGAACAGCCAGTAGAAAAGACATAGGTTTAGAATATGGAGTACTTTATATCTGGAAGCATAAGTGTGTGTGTGTGTGTGTGTGTGTGTGTTTGTGTGTGTGTGTGTGTGCATGCGTGCGTGCGTGCGAGAGAGAGAGAGAGAGAGAGAGAGAGAGAGAGAGAGAGAGAGAGAGAAAGAGAGAGAGAGAGAGAGAGAAATGTATGACCATGATCCTTGCATAGGAAAAGGATTGAAAGACAGAATATTGCTTGAAAGGATGGTTAAAGTATAGCATATCTTTGGTAGAGCTGTGATCTGGTCTGACCATTCTGGAAAGCAATTTGGAACTACTCCCAAAATAAACCATTCATGCCCTTTGACCCAGTGATACCACTACTAGGTTCATATATCAAAAAGATCAAAGAAAGAGAAAAATCACCCATATGTATGAAAATATTTATAGTTGATCTTTTCAATGATACAGACTTGGAAACAGAGAGTTCCCATCAGCTGGGGGAATCACTGAACAAATTTTGTCATGGTATGTGAATGTCATGGAAAAGTATTGTTGTGTAAGAAATAATGAAAGGGATGGTTTCAGAGAAATTTGTTAAGGCTTGTATAAATTAAGGCAAAGTGAAGTGAATAGAATGGTGAGAATGATTTATATAATTACAACATCGTAAAAACTGCCAACTTTGAAACACGTAGGAACTCTGTTCAACACAATGACCAACCCCAGTTCCAGAGGACTCATGATGAAATATGCTGTCCACCCTCAGGTAGAAGTAGATATCTGAGGTACCCATCTCAAAATGCAGCTGGGGTCTATGTTTTATTTTGTTTTGCTACATAGTTAATTCAGAAATACCTTTTGCTTGACTATACATGCTTGTAGTTTTTTTTAAAGATTATTTCTCAGTAGGCAGTTTGGGGAGGTGATAGGGAGAGAATTCAGAGCTAAAAATAAAATGAAATTGAATTAAAACTATTAGATAGGAGAAACTGACTATATCTATGATCCCTAAGACTGACTAGTTTGATCAAGATTGTTAGGCATGTGTCTCATTCCTCCATCCTGTCTTCATGCGTATTTCTTCAATGTCATGCTCCCATTGAAAAGGATGACCTTCCCCATTAGAAGGGTGCCATTCTTCAGTTAAAGGTATGGGAAAATCTACACTTCACTAGAATAATTAATGCCAAACACTGATTAAAAGTAGCAGAGAATAAGCAATGTCTATCAAATTTCCAAAGGTGGTTAATAAGACGGCTTCTGCAATGAATATTTCATCTTTCCCAGATAGAAATTTGAATGAAAGTAATTCCACCTATTTACCTTTTAAAATATTTTAAAAGGACTCTCATTATGAAAAGTAAATGCCGTCTCAGATGGTAAAGTTCCTATTTAATTTATGTCCGATATGTACTCTCCTTCCTGTTCAGTTTTGTATGACTCTTTCTGACCCTGTGGACCATAGACCGTCCATGGGGTTTTCTTGGCAAAGATTCTGGACTAATTTGCCATTTCCTTTTCCAGTGGATTAAGGAAAACAGAGGTTAAATAACTTGACATAGCTAGTAAGTGTCTGAGGCCAGATTTAATTCAGGTCTTCCCAACTCCAGGCCTACAGCTCTATCTACTGAACCACCCAACTCTCCTAGTCCCTGTTGCTACTGGAATTAAGTTGGCTTCTCTAATTGGGAAAAAGAATTTAAGTTATGATATTATAAGCCTCCAAAGCAGTGTGTTATCATGTACCTCATCAGCAAAACATTTTTGAGTGTCCCCCAAAATGCATATGAATTCATTAATTATATATATAAATATATAACTGTAGTTATATATCATGCATATTGTACAATTTATAAAATACAAATGTAAAGTAGATAAACATGAAATAAGCATTTTAGAACATACTGTTTTATTTTCTATATTAGTAATACCTAAATCTTTTTTTTTCAATTCATTCAGTGAGACAATGTGATTGAATATATTTCATTATAAAAGTTTTGGCTTAACGCTTGGTGACTCATGCAGTTTCTAGTTGTTTTTAATACTTCTTAGAAGCTGACAAATGGAAGAATTACATTATTGGCTAAGCTTATTAAATCATAGTAGTCATTTTTCGTACCATCCATCAATTATTCCAAAATTTTTGTTGAAATTCAGTTCAATGATGCATTCATCTTCAATGATCTCAGTCAGCTATTTTTGCTTACTAGGTGTGAACTTTTTATATTTTAAACAAATTGCGTAAAAATTACTGAAACAAAAGTATTTTAAACTAGGTTGGAAAATTATGTCCTCAATTTTTAAGAGTATCTATTTGGGAGTTTAAATAGACAACCCACTTCTACTGTATTCAGCAACAAAAACTTAGTTTTTCAATTTCTTGCTAATCATAATGGTTTTAGACAATCAGCTAATATCTTATTAACTACGAACCTCACTTATAATGAAGTTCATTGTTAATGGGAGTGAACGTAAATTCATTTTTCTAATAATGCTCTTGGCAATTTCCATTTTTGGCTGACCTGATCAAATGTGATTAGATCGGCATAGTTTTTATTTGATAATATGGTTAATGAAGAGTTCATAGGAATAGTAGAAGCATCCACGCTTTTTTTGTTTTTATTGCTGCTTGTGCTTGTATTACTAGTACTGTGCTCAATCCACAGTTTATTTACATGATTTTTTTAAAGCTACCTTTTCATTTTGTGACTAGTTTAAAGTAGATAAAATAATTCATAAATCTACTTAATAGGGCACATATGAACTGCATATCTCACAATAGACTAAAAGTGAACAAATAAGGGGTGTAGCACTGAATTATTGTCAATATGATGGAGCCCCCATGTTTCCCTTAGGATACTTTGTGTACCACACATAACATATAACTGACATACAGATGGAGTGACGGTACCATTATGAGTCTATATATTTGATCTATAATGAAGATTTAATTTCTTTCTTATCTTTTTTAGGAAAAAGACCCTAGAAAAAATCTATGGTATTTTATTCTTACATCTGAATGGATCATACCCTACTTTAGAGTCAATTGCTATACATATTAGATTCTTTTCAAATTACTAGGTAGGTATCCTAGTAAGGGGATGGAACTGCAACTGCATTATGTTATTAGAATGAGAACTGTGATATAATTACTAACCCAGTGAAAGGTAGAAATATACTTCTTAGGCAATAAGTAATGAGAAATGCTGAACCGCTCATATTTTCATATCCATCCCTTCAGGGGTGTGCTGGAGTCAGCTCTAACCAGCTTACAACTCAATGTTAAATATTTAGCATGAAAATTTCTCACCCACAAATTGGCAATTGTAACAAATCAGGGCTAGATTTTTAAAAAATTTTGTTGACCATCTAAATTTAAGAAAAAAAGTTTATGAGCATATTTTTTTCCCTGGAGATTCTAGTTGTCAGCTATTTCCCAGCACATCCCTATATTGCTACGTTTCTTAAGCTCAACAGGAGTACCATAAAAGGCTCTGGGAATGGAGTCATCATCAGAATATATGCCTAAAAAGGCATCTAGGTGGCACAGTGGATAAAGCACCAGATTTAGCATCAGGAAGATTGGATTTAAGATCAAATTCAGCCTTAGACATTTATTAGCTGTGTGACCCTGGGCAAGTCAATTCACTTCCGTATACCTCAATTTCCTAAATTGTAAAATAAGCACCTATGTCATAATAACCTACCTCACCTTGTGAGGATCAAATGAGATGATATTTGTAAAACATTTATCACAGTGCCTAGTACTTAACAAATAGTTATTCCTTTTCCCATTAAATGCTTTATATCAATTATTTTGTTTGACCCTCATAACACAACTATACTCCTTTTGTGGTAGATAATAATATTTGAGGAAACAGTCTGAGCCATATGATTTATTAGCAAAGCACTCATAATAAATAGGACAATCCAAAGACCCTGACTACAGAGATATTTTTATGTATTAAAAATAATTAAATAAGACCAATTAATTAAAAGGAAACAATGAAATTACAAAATTGGGTAATCTGATTTCTAACTTGCGGAAAGATTAGAGACTTTCCAAGTTGGGAGAGGAGAGCAAACAGATACAATTTCCTGAAGTCTGTGAAAGAGATATCCCACTTTCTCTGTGTCTGTATTCATCCAAAGGAACAAGGAAATATAACACATTGACTAGTATAGGGGAACACCCATAATACACCTCTCCATTGCCTGTTATGGATTTGAAAGAAAAGACATGACTTTGAATCTTGGCCCGCATCGCTTATTATCTGTGTGACTTTGAGCAAGTTTCACATAGACTCAATTTTTCATTCATTTAAAATATTCTAATTCATTATCCTTATTTTACAGATAAGAAAACTGAGACACATAGAGGACTGGTTAACTTGCTCAATGTTGTAGAACCGGTGAGCAGCAAAAATGAGTCTAAAATTCTTCATTCCTCTTGCCTTTCCACTGCTTCCCCAATGGATCAATGGCTACACAATTTGTACAAAAATGAAAAAAACAAAACAAAAACCAAAAGCAAAACAAACAAAAAAGGCAGCACCCACAGACAAAAACATTAGGGACACATTGTAACTTTAGGTAAGTGAGAAATTACTTTCTTCTTGCCAGCCGCCTCCAATAACCCATGCTACTCTCTGACCATCTTTCTTCATCCCTCCTGCCTGAAAACTGCACTTCCCTACTCCCTCCCTGAGACCTCGCTCAGCTGATTGGTGAGAGCTCGCCATGACTAGCCTGACTCAGACCTACCTTGGTGCTTATTGTCATCTGCAAGCTTTGCTTCCTGCCCTGGGTCCCTGCATAGCAATGGATGGAAGTTCTCCATAGCTTACCAGACCCTCCTCTCCTTAATGTCACACCTTTGATCAGATATCCTTTTACTTTTCCCTTCCTGTCCCATTTACCTTTCTACCTTTAACTTTGGGAACATCAATATATCAATATGACATTCTTGGAAAGGTCAATCATTTGCCCAGTGGTTCACTACATACCACTCCTGGACATCTGTTGTCCTCCATGAATAGAATATAAATTCCTTAAGGGACTTAGGCAATAAGTAATGAGAAATGCTGAACCGCTCACATTTTCATATCCATCCCTTTAGGGGTGTGCTGGAGTCAGCTCTAACCAGCTTACAACTCAATGTTAAATATTTAGCTAGTCCCTTAAGGGACTAGCTTGCTTTTTTTGCTTCTGTTTTAAAATAAATTTTTATTTAGATCTTCTGGGTTTTTGTTTTTTTCATCATCATAGTTATTCTTAGGATTCTTTCCTCTCTTCTTCCCAGAGAGCCATTCCATTTAACAAACATGTTTAAAGACAAAAAAAAAAAAAAAAAAAGGAAAAGAAAAAAACACTGATGAATGCATTGAAAATGTCTGAAAATGTGTGTGTAATATATAACACCTGTGAACCTCTCACTTCCACAAAGTGATAGATTGTGAGTATACTTTCATATGTTTTCATTTGAGTCATGCTTGATCTTTATAATTTGGTTATATTTGATTTTATTGTGTGTGGTTTTTCTTTCCATCTACATTGTTGTAGCTATACTGTTTTCTTGGCTTTGTTTACTTCATTCTACATCAGTTCACATAGATCTTTCCATACCTCTTTGTATTTACCATATCCATCATCTCATAGGGCAAAATAATATTCCATTATATTCATGTACCACAATTTGCTTAGCAGTTCTCCAATCAATGGGCATTTACTTTGTTTCTAATTCTTTGCTATCACAAAAAGTATTTCTGTAAGTACTTAGATATATATGGAGACTTTCTTCTTATCAATAACTTCATTGGTATATAAGGCCAGTAATGAAGTCTCTGGTTCAAAGAGGATGTACATTTTAGTTCTGTTATTTGCACAACTCTAAGATTTTCTCCAAAATTGTACCATTTCACAGTTCTACCAATAATGTACTAGTGTTCCTGTCATTTCACAACCCTTTTAACATTGACTATTGCCATTCTTATCATCTTTGTCACTTTGTAGGGTATAAGGTAAAACCTCAAGGTTTTTTGTTTTGCATTTATTTCTCTTATTATTGGTGATTTAGAACATTCTTTCATGTGGCTATGAATATTTTGCAATACTTCTGAAAATTGTTTGTTCATATCCTTTGACCATTTATCTACTGGGGAATGACTATTAATATCATATATATTTATTGTTTCTATATTTTGAATACCAAACTCTTATCAGAGAAATTTGATACAAAGCTTTTCCCCACACAAACACCCCGCTTTTTATCATTGGTGCATTAATTTTGTCTGGGCAGAAGCTTTTTCAGTTTCATGTAATCCCGTTTTTCTATTTTATCTCTTTAATTGCTTCTATCTGTTTAAGAATGCATCTCCTATTTATTGTTGTGAAAAGTTTATGATTTGATTCTCTGCTAATTTTTTAATTTTTAGGTTACATATTCATTTAGAATGTACTGAAGAATAAGGTGCAAAGTATTGGTTCAAACGTAGTTTCTTTCATACTGATTGCCTTTGTCCCAGAAGTTTTTTTCTAAATCAAATAAGGAGTTTTTTTCCCAGATGATTTATGTTTTCTACTTTCTCAAACATTGGGTTACTATGTTTCATTGTTTCTGGTTCTGCCTTATCGTGTCTGTTCCTCTCTATTTTGATCAATACCTATTTTTTTAATGACTGCTACTTTATGATATAATTTGAAGTCAGGAAGTACTATTCCCCCTTCATCTCTACTTCTCCTTATAATTTCCCTTGATATTATAGATCTTTTTCTTTTTTTAAATGAATTTTGTTATTTTATAAAGTTCTTTAAAATATTCTCATACTAATTTGATTGGTATGGAAATGTAAAGATAAATTAACTGGTAGTATTGCCATTTTTATTATATTGACACTTTCTTCATTATCCATCCTCTTCTGTCTCCTCTACACACTTATCCCCTGATTCATGACCCCTATAATTATCTCATTTATCTCTCAGCATTCTTTGTATTCCTCATGGAGTCAAAACTTCCAAGGAATCCATTCTAGGTTCTCCCCTTCAGGCAGTTTCTGCCTCTGCCTTGTACAGCTTGCCCGAGGATTAATCTTTTCCATTTTCCCTCACTCTCAGAAAAAAGTTAATTCCTGCAGATGTCAGAAAGGGCACTGCCTCATAGTATGACCCAGCTCCATATTTTTGATTATACAACCTCCCCACTCCATCCATTTGACTAAAAATCTTCACTTTGGCACATGCTAAATTTCTAGGAGCTTCTCGTCCCTCCTTCCCAGTGTAATATGAGTGAGTAGTCTTTTCAAACATCAAATCTAAATAAGACTCAGCTTTCCATCTCTCTTCACTTATAAGAACATTCATCAGTGGAACCCCCTTCCACCACCAAAGCTAGGCTTCCATCTTTTCCTCCCTTCCCTTTTTCAGTCTTTCATCCCTCTTTCTTACCTACTTCTCTTTCTGAGAGACCATAGGGTCAAATTCTTTTTGTTTCTATCCTTTGATTTGATCCAGGTACACACATTTTCCCATCTATCCTCTCCTCCCTTTCACATACTTTCCCATTTCATAATATAGTCCCACAAAACAAAACCCATTGATTCACCTGTAGGAAAGGAGTCGCAAGGTTCTGTACATAATCCCCATGACCCACCTTTGTATTATTATATCCATCTGAGCTCCATCTTCACCCCTGCCTCCTTTTGTACATTTAGAAAGAAAGCTCTTAGTGGTCTCCCTGCTGTCTCTGGATTGTTGCTGCTGCTACTGTTGTAGGCTGCTTCATTTATTCACTTAGCATTTCTGTTGTCTAAGGTGTTTGAGAAGTATATAATCTCTTTGGGTCTGGTTTTCTTTCTAAGAATGTTTCCAGTGACTCTTTATTATTAAAACTCATCTTTTTCATTTATGGTTAAGCATAGATTTGCAGTATAGTTAGTTTTCCCTGAATCCAGAGCTCCAGTGCTCTTAGAATACATTAGTCCATTGTTTCCTGTGTTTTCAAGTGAGTACAGAATGGTCTTGTATTATTTCAATTTTCCTTTGTATTCGAAGGTCTTTCTCCTGGTCACTGGCAGGTAGATGGCAATTCATTCTTTTTTAATTCTATTTTTGAGGTTTGGCTGTCCTGGACCATGGATATAGCTGAGGTTGCTTTATCTTTGGTGCATAATTTCTTTTTCTGTAGAGGTTTAAGAGATCATGGGGTTAAGAGAAAATGTATAGCCCTCCTTCTTGGTGGTCACATGACCTGGAAGTCTATGGTGCTTTTTGCTTTTGTATCTCTAACATAGTTCCTACTACATAGGAAGAACTTAAGTCCGTCCTTCCTTCCTTCCTTCCTTCCTTCCTTCCTTCCTTCCTTCCTTCCTTCCTTCCTTCCTTCCTTCCTTCCTTCCTTCCTTCCTTCCTTCCTTCCTCCCTTCCTCTGTTCCTTCCTTCTTTTCTTCCTGGTAGCATGATATAGTAGAGACAAAAACCTATCCTCAGGAAAACCTGGGTTCAAATCCAGCCTATGACACCTACCAGCTCTGTGACCCTGGGCAAATCACAGAATCTTTCTCAGTTACCTATTCAATGCTAGGATTATAAATCACCGAACAGTTAGTATCTACAGAAGCAGAGTTTTCAATCAGGAGCTGTCTACACCAGTGAAATCACAATTTTGGCAAAAAGCCCCCACAACAACCCTTCAATATAATGGCAACTTTATCACATTTAGTAATACAACTATTTTTCTTTTTCATCATTCAGTTTATTTTGAGCATTTTAACACTGCGATGTGTACGCCTGATCCTGCGCTTTAGAATATCACAATCATCTCACTCTAGCAACATGATCTTGTGGTTTGGACAGTGCTTTGCAATCTGCTTCAGTGGAGGTTATGACAGCATTAATGAAATGAATTATTGAAGTATATACCCACTCCCACAAATGTATGTGTTCTATCACACTTATACAAATAATCAGAGTCATTTTCAAAAATTATTTCCTGGTGCATTGATAAATCATAGTCTACATTTATGCAGAATTTTAAGGTTTACAATACACCTTCTCCTCAGTGAAACTGATGAATGCAAGTGATGTAACTCTCTTTTTACTTATGAGGCTTTGCTGTTGTTGTTGTTCAATTATTTCAGTTGTGTCCAATTTTTTATGACATGTAGAGTTTTCTTGGCAAAGATAAAGAAGTGATTTGCCATTTCTTTCTCCAACTCATTTTACAGATGAGGAAGCTGAGGCAAAGAGGGTTAAAAGATTTGCCCAGGGTCACACAGCTAGCAGGTGTCTGAAACTGGATTTGAACTCAGGAAGATGAGTCTTCCTGACTCCAGGTCTGACACTCTATTTACTGCACCACCTAGCTGCCCTAAGATGAGGCTTAGAGAAATCAAATGACTCGCTCAAGGTCACACAACTGGAAAGTGTTAGAATAAAATCTCAAATTCAGGACTTAAAATACCAAGATTGATATTCTAACTATTTTATCACAATGTGACACAGATTATTAATGGCCTTGGCTTCAGAGAAAAGAGAGCTCACTATGGACATAGGTGGTTTTGAAACCACTTTGAACTGTGGCTCAAAGGATAGGTCTTGATAGAGCAAGAAGAAAGGAATACATTTTAAGTTGGAGGCTGCTTGATGAACAAAGGTGCAGAAGTAGGAATCACCAGTGTGTGTTTGGAAAAGAGTGAATCTACTGAATTAGCTGGAGCAATGAGTTCATGTTGGGGAGGATTGTTGGGATGATAGATTTGGGGCGGTTCATGGAGGACCTTCAATTAACAGAGTAAAAAGCCTTTGATTTTTATCTGATAGATACAATTTCAAAAGAAAAAATGGTCTAAGGGACTTTATTTGATTGGAAGTTTTTTTTTTAACCAAAAGTAGACTTTTCTTTAGGCTATTAGAATGAAATTTATATATGGGCCTTCAGTTTTGTAATGCAGATAAAAACTTTAACTAGGAAAGATTTCTCTTTTCCATGTATTGTAGGATATGATCCTATTGTGAGGATGCTGGGATATAGTTTCTTATATATCTTCGTGTTTTATATGTATCAGCACACAGTAGGCAGTTAAAAGAAAACCCCAAATATGGTCTTTGTCCTCATGTTCATCATGCCTACCATAGTACTTGTTGATTCATTCATTGACTGAATAAGAATCCTAGGAGTTTGATATCCTGCCACATACCCTGATCTTTTTATTGAGAAAGGGACATATATCATTAAAAGGGCTTAAGACCATATTCATCTCATGTTGAGTTGAAATATTCATACCAAAGGATTCCACCAACCCCACCTACCCCAAACCTGCTGCATCTGTTTTTATTCCTTATAATAGTATTTTGCTTAGGAAGCATTCTATTCAACACCCTTCAAATATTCCTTCTGAGCCTCAGGGGAGGAAATAAAAGGGAACCCATCATCCAGAGGATAACATCAGCAATAGAACAGTCACCAGTTCAGCTGATGCATTTTCCTTCTCACAATCTGTGGAGTTTTGATAACGGAAACAATTGGCCACCTTACTTAACCCATTTTTGACCTCACACCCTGTCTTAAGCTGCAGATGTGAGAGGCTGGCTTTTCATAATTGTACCTTGGAAGTAAGTCTTTAAAGCCCTAAGTCCTTTGCTTTTGCGTTTGACTTTTATAGAATATGTTCCAATAGCCATGCCCAAAGGGTAGGACATGGAAGAGAAAAACCAAGAAAACCCTTAGGTGTCTTTTTTTCCCCTCTATGAAGAACACTAAAGCAATTCACTTTTTTATGTACTTTTTTGTACATTTTCCCCTTTTTATGTGAAGACTTAGCAGTTGTCAGGAAGAAGGCTAAGGGCCTTAGTGCCTGACAGACTGGTCTTGACAGGGACCTCTTGCCTTTGTTCTTCTATAGAAGAGATCAGGATGAAAGATCAGTTGAAATTTTGGATGAGATATCATATTGTGTTTTCTATTGTTTCACCAACTTGATACAGTGCATCTTTCAAATATTCATGCTAAAGGAGTAGAAAAATAAATTTATGTGTCTTTAGAATGCATATAGAGTATTAGACTTGAAATAAGGAATAGACTTGGTTTCAAATTCCACTTCAGATGCTTATTGGCTATGTAACCCTGGGCAAATCATTTAATCTCTGTGGGCCTCAATTTCCTTTAAAATGACAGGGTTAGATTTGATGGCCTTCTTTCTGGCTCTAAGTTTATGAACCTATGAATGTTTGGTCTGAGAATCCCCTACTGCTTAAAAATAACTCAAGTCACTCTGAGAAGATTTCAAGCAATGTGAGCTGGGAAGTTTTTCAGTTATTCCCTTCTTATATTCTTTTAAGTAACTCCCCATTCCTTACCTTGTAGTGTTAATGAACCAGCATCACATATTAGAATAATATAAGACACCTGACTTAGGGGAGTTGAGCTATTTCTCATTCTCTGTTTCTGTCCTCTCCATCTCTCCGTCATTCTGACTCTCATTACCTGGCTGTCTGAAACTTTTACTTTTTTGTTTATGGTTTAAGCAAAATATAATCATCTCCTAATATATTCCCCCTAGAGGAGGGACCCTCCCTTGAAACAAATCATTCAGTACATAAACATTTATTTTGTCTACAATGTGCCAGCCATTTTGCTAAGCCTGGAAATACAAAGCAAGGTAAAAGACAGTCCCTGCCCTTAGGAAGCTGGCAAAATAAAGGCAAGTAAAACAGATCAGCAAATCAATCATGTATAACAGAGCATGCAACATTCCAGACCAGGGATGGGGAAGTTGCTGACTTGAGGCCACAAATGGTTCTCTGGGTGCCTTCCTTTGATTAACTACTTAAAGAGGACTATTTGCTGAATGGGCATTATCTCACTCAAAGTGAGAACCTGAAAAGACCGTAGCCTACAAGGGCCTGCATCGTGGGCCATCTCTAGTCATCCTGATGAATATCTGGCCACTGGATCCAGATGGCTCAGGAGGAGAAAGTGAGGTTGGTGACCTTGCACAGACCTCCCTCACTCAGATCAAAGTCAAGTGCAAGTCATGTCATCATCTTCTTGATGTCATGGTCGTCTTTGAGGACAATGGACAAACACAACAACCTGTTAGGCACTCTAGATCCTCAAATGTCACCACAATCAGTGGGTCACACTTGAGGGCCTTGAGGCCATAGGTTCCCCACTCCTGTTCCAGACCCTTAGTCCCCCATCAAGGAGAAATGTGTTATATGCTTTTCTTGAGGTTATAGGAGACAGCTGAGTGCTTATATTTGAAAAGATTTTCCTCTTAGACTGGTCAGGGTTTGGAGATATAAGAAACCCTGCTTCCTTCCTAGGTGCTGCTAGATTGTCAAGTACATGCAGTCTAAGAGGACCCAAAGAAAGGGAGAGTTTAAAACCAGAGGAGTCACTGTCTTAACCCTATCTTAAATCTCATTGTGAGAACTTGAAGATTTGCTGTAGATAATAATCTGCTTTGTAGTTCATTGATTGGGAGATAATTTAGAGCTGAATCCATAATGAACCTCAGCAGCTCCTGACAAAAGACAACCCAGAGGTATGCCACCAGAAAGCTATGGTAGGCTATTATTCCTATCTCAACTCTCATTTTGTAGAAAGCTAAGAAATACACCCCACAGTTCAAACTCCTCAGGTAGAATCATCATTACAGAGAAGATAATTAGGTTTTACATTTTGCAGGTGGTACAGAGTAAACTGCAATCAGCATTAATTAAAAATATTCTTGCTTATAATTGGCTTCAGGATAATGTTAACTGCTGTTGAAATAAATGTTGTGAATGATTTTTTAACCTGATGAAAATTGTAACACTCTGGCATAACAGCAAATTATTTAGCTAAAGGTATACTTTCATTTTCAAAGTTGAGAACTTAAAGAGTTACTTATTCAGGTGTCATATTATGTCCTATAGTATTTACTTTGGAGCAGAAAGTTAGCATTCCTAGCCATGTGTACCTCACATTTCTGTGTTGACTGAGAGATTTGGTTAGAATGGGTATGAAAGAGTAACAAGAGTTCAAAGAATGGTCTTTTCATCCCTGGCCCAAAAGATGGCAGCCACATAGAATCTAGCGCCTAAGAGGGAATGAGAAGAATTGGAGAAATAAACTCCTGTGCTTCCCTATTGTTTCTAAGATTTAAATACAAATTTTTGTTTAGCTTATAAAGCCTCTTGCCATTTGGCTCCAATCTATCTTTCCAACTTTATTGAACATTACTATTCCTCTTATATCTTTCAATCCTGCAAAACCGGTCTTTTCTCTCATCCTCCCAAACAGTACATTGTCTCCCATCTTTATGACTTTGCACTGGCCATTCCCCATGTCTGGAATATATTTCCTCTTTGCTGCTTCCTCATAGAATCTCTTTTTTTTCCCTTCAAAACACTGATCAAGCACCACTTCTATATAAAGCTTTACCTGATTCCAACTGCAAGAACTCTTACTGCCAGAACTACCTTGTGTTTGACTTTCTTGTTTATTTTTATGTATACTTGTGTGTATTTGTGGTCTCTCTTGCTAAAATGTGAGATCCTTGCAAGTATAGATTTTCATTCCTCCTAGTTGTATTTCCAGCTCCTACCCTAGTCCCCAGCACATAGCAGGTACACAACACATACCTGTTCATTGATGGATTAATATGGGGAAGAAAATGGGTAGCTTACATTTTCCTGACATCTGGGACTACTTTAATTTCTCACTTTCCACCTAGACTTACTCACTTTTGTCAACCCTTCTTTGCCTCCTCTATAAGAAAACTTCATGTTCATTCACTTCTCTTGATATCCTGCTAGAAACAAGAACAAGAATAGCCACCAGAGAAAAAGAAAAGAGAGTGGAGGACTAGATAAGCCAACTTTGGTTACAGTGACATGGTTAGATGTTAACTTAGTAACGTCCACTTGACAGTTGTGTGGAAGATAGATTTGGAGAGAGAGAGACAGTAGTTAAGGAGACCAATTTAGAGGCTACTGTAACAGTGAAGGCTGCATTCATGTGGTTGTGGTATAATTGGAGAAGGAAATCGATACAAGAGATGTTGAGAAGGTAGGCTGGACAAGACTTGGCAATTGATTGAATATGGGATAGGGGTGTGCAGAGCCAAAAAGGATTCTAAGATTATGATCCTGGTGGAATCCTTGAGAGAAAGAGAGAAGTCAGGAGGGTAGGTGGGTTCAAGAGAAACAATTATGAATTCTGTTTTGAATATATTGCATCTGGGACATTAAGATGGACATGTCCACCAGAGATCTGGAGAGGAGAGAGTTGAGGGAGCAGCTTTTTTCCTGGGTTGTGTGCATGTGTGGGTAGCCTGGGTTATCACTATATGTGGTGGGAAAGTTATGAGTGCAAACAAAGCAATTTAGATCCATGGGCATTAGTTATTCTGGAAGTCTTTTACTCTTATCAAAAGATGAATAGCCTGAGATCTAAAGACTCCAAGTCCCCAGTACGCCAGTATTTCATGTAGACCTGGGTTCACAACCTGCTTCAGAAAGTTAATGAGCTGTGTATCACTGCCCTTTGGTTTTCTTATCAGTAAAAATGAGGGGGTGGGTAGAGAGACCTCTAAGGTCTCTATTAGCTCTAAATGTATGATCCTATGACTTTAGAAACAATTTCTTTCTGAGTCCTAAAGAGCAGGTTCAGAATGAGTGAAATTAGTCCAGTTCCAAGTGTAAATTTATTTTCCTATGGAGATTTCAAGCCAGGTAGTGCCTTTATGCACACCACGTTTCTGAGAAAGATGGAAATTTTTACATAAGCAGTTAATCATATGTCCTTTCAGCTTGTGATCATAAGCCCTGCAATCTCAGAGTTTTTTATTTTTGAAAGATAACAAATTCCTTTGTGGACTCCCTTCTACTTCTATTTGCAGATGACATTGTGCTGATTGCTTTAGTTCTACAAATACTACAAACTCTCCACAATGAAATCTACGATAATTCAAGTAACTGACCTATTGATTCACATAGGAAAAAGCATAGGGATAAAAACATATGTATTGTCCAGATTATGGTATACAATTGGATTGTTAGCTTATTGAATTACTCTGTTAATATGCATATCTTAAATATGAATCATAGATAGTCAATGAGCTGAATACAGAAGTTAATAGGAGAAAGAGAGCCATTGAATTAAGGAACTTTGTAGTACATTCAATGACCCCAAGTTTCTCTATAACACAAAAATCCACTTTTTAAACATCTGTATTCCTCTGGTGATTCTGTATTATTAATGATTACCAAACCAGATGCAACATTACAGATAATTCAAGGAGAGAAAGAGAGGTATATGGGGCATAAAGATAGGGTATTGAATATTGACAAAAACATCATGTTGAATAAGTGATAGAAAATATATTCAGGGAGATGTGGAGGGGAGGAATGCTTATGTAGTCATAGTAAGAAGCAATCAATGGATAGTGTGGGTGCTCCATTGATACTTACGTGAAGCCAAGAGATTTAGAGGAAGGAGCCCAGCACATCCGGAGTACATCTTATGAAGGATTTATGGGGGAACGTAGACAAATATGCACAAAGTGTATATAATTTCCGGTCTGTACCATTAAACGATCTCCATTGATGAGACTATGGATTCATCCTGATATACAAGCGGTGATAACATCCTTCCAGGTATATATGTAGCTAAAAAGCACATTCTTATTAGTAGTAAAAATAAATAAATTAGGTTTTCATTTGTGAAATTTATAAATAAGAATGTAGATATTGTGAATTGCTAGAACCCACTAATTAAAAGGTTAAGTAAATAATGTGTTCCTTTCACCTCCTTTACTTTTCTTAAATTGTCTTTCTCTCAGATTAGTCCCGATTTGGTCTAAGGGAACTGCTCCCCTTTACTCTTCTCAAATGATATATAAATTATTGAATTCAGATTTAGGCACCAAAGTTTGAAAGGCTATTGATTAGTGAGAGAGTGTCCAGAAGAGGTCAGCCACTCAGGCATCTTGAGCTGATGTCACATAAAGATTAAATTAAGGAAATGAGGATGTTTATGCTAGGGAAGAGAAGATTCAGGGAGAACAGGAGTTGTTATTGCTAAGTCGTTTCTGTCATGGCCAAGTTGTCATGACCTCATTTGGGGTTTTCTTGGTGAGAAGGAAATCAATTAGTATGGATTTTATTTATTTATCTTTAGTTTTATTATAGGTTAAGTTACTTTCTTTAGGAAAAGCTAGCCTTAATAGCTAAGCCAGACTAACATGGATAGTCTCTTATGTATGGGTTACTGACAGATCTGGTGAATAGATAGAGAAGACTTTATTGTTTACTAGCAGATAATTTAGAAGAATAAAATAATCATAAGATTATAAGACTTTTTAAAAGAGTAGGATTCCTTTTCTATCAGAAAGGAGTGTTGACCAAAGGTTAAGTTCCCCTTTCTGACAGCTGGACAAAGGTTAGCCAGAGGTTAAGTTCCTCCATCCTGTTTCAGTAGATAAGCTTCCCCCTTTTTTTTCTTGAGCTACAGTCTAAGTTGAGTAATGGGACGTTCTAAGGAAGATGGGGGTTGACTGCTAGCTACTGACCATAACTTCTTCTCTCCCAGTGCACTTTCTGATTATAAAAGGCATCATCTGTAAGGCAAGGACTTCTGGGTAGGATTAAAAAAGACTGGGAGAAGCTAACTAGTCAGGTAACCTTCCTTGTCCAATGGAATTTTGTTTTAAACAAAGTTCTGTCATTTAAAAAAAAAATTCCTCTTTTCTGTTATAAAAATCAGCCCTGTAAATCATTCCTTGTCTCTGAGGAGTCAGGTGATCTGACTTGATATGCAAATACTGGCTTTGCAAATTAAATCATACATGGTTCCATAATTTTGTTCTGTTTCCTTTTTATTTCAGATAATAAATTTTAACACTGGCAAAGATAGTGGAGTGGTGTGCAATATCCTTCTCCTGCTCATCGTACAGATAAGGAAACTGAGGCAAAGAATGTTAAGTGACTTGAGACTGGATTTGAACTGGTCAGGTGTTTCTGACTCCAGGTCTGGCACTCTATTCATTGTACCACTCAGCTGTCCCAGCGTAGAAGTCATCATGAATAGATATTTGTATTATAATCAAGTGTAGCAACAAAGGGTTCACAGCTGGAAGAAAGCATTTCTGGCTTAGGGGATTCAAGGCAGATTTCATAGAGGAGAAAGCGACCCTGAAGAGTTAGACCTGGAAAAGACCTTAAAGTTCACCTAGTCCATTATTCCACCCCCCAACCCCTATTTTTCAGCCAAGAAAACTAAGCCCCATAGAGGCTCCTTCGGTTTTGTTTCATTTTGTTTGTCTTACAACCGCTAATTATTAGACGATGATGTAAACCCAGATCTTCATGAAGAGTTTCTTTTCCTACTACACTGTAGTTCATCAGAGACCCAGTGATAAGCTGACCAACCCTTTGCAGTACTTTGTGTATTAGACCATAGGCAGCATTCAGCTGTGTAGCCCAATGCAGAATATTCTTTCCAAGGACACACATAGAACATAGAAGAATAGTCCATGAACAAACTGTGTTCAGTTTAGCCCTAGAGAGCATAATTTGTAAAAGTTGCAGGAAGGAAAACTTGGCTTGATTTAGAGAAAACTTTGGTACAATTAGACAGCCAAAGGATAATAGGTTGCCTTGGGAAGAAATGGGTTTCCCCATCACCACAGAAATGCCAGCAGAGGCTAGATGATCATTTCTTGGGCACGTTTTAGTAGGGGTTCTCTTTTAGGTTGCCTCTAAGACCCTGTGATTCTGTAAACTTGTTCTGGGAACAGAAAAGGGAATTAAAATATTTCAACCTATTTCTGTGGAAGAACTCTATGCTATCCATATAAACTTCCAGAGATTTACTCTGAAGAAATCTTTCTATAGCTCAATCGAGGTGACCTGTCACTTCATGTCAAGTTAAAGTTGGATTGAACTATGGCAGCGGCAAGTAATGATAAACAGTGCTCCAGAAGTTAGGTTCCTCATGACTGTGCCTTTCATTTTGTTTTTAGCTTCAATAAACTCATTGTATGACAAATAGTGTGATTTCCCTCTTCTTGATAAATTGTATGTCTTTTCTGATAAATTACATTATGGTCAGACAGACTGCTTTGACAGATTTGTTCTTCAGCAAAGTACAAGGAAGGTGAGTGAGCCCCTCTGCAAAGATCCGGTATCTGTGGGAGGTCATGTCTTAAGGTTTAATAAAGAATCTTCTCTTTGAAAATCCAAATCTCAAGAAGCATTTTATCATCAAGATGCCAGGGAGCAGCTCCCACCATTATGAATCCATCCTCTGTATCAAGGCAAGTGCAAAAGTGCTCGGAAACACTGAGTTCTTTTCAGATGTAATTATCTTGTCAAAATGTACAACTCTGTCCACTCTCCAAATAGCCATAAAAAGCAGCTGGCCCAGCCTGGCTTCTGCTAAAACTCCTTGTAATGTCTAACTTGTGAGCAGGCATAAAGAGAAATAAAGAAAGTTAAGCTTTTTGGTAAGCCTTTGGCTAAGGAAACAGCATTTGAGTTAGTGGCTCATTTCACTGAGGAAACACACTTCAGTCAATTTTAGACTTTTGAAAATTCTGAAACATGGTTGTGGGGGCCGGGAATGGCCCTATATATTATTTTCCTAAGATCAATTTTGCAGATGAGGGAACAGTCTCATAAGAATGAAATAACACAGAGAATAAGGGGCAAAGCTTGGAGGCTTCCAACTTCATGTCAAATATTCAATTCTATCATCTTACCTGACTAAGCTCAAGGTTTGTTTGTTTGTCTGTTTGTTTTTTGTACTAACTCTTTAAGTATAAAAATTCATAATCTTGCATTTTCTCTTTCTTCACCCTTGCTCTTGACATTAGAGGAGAAAAAGAAAAATCTTATAAAAATGTCCATGGTTAAGTAAAATAACACCTCTCTGTCAAGAGATATAAATTTTGCTTCATCACTGGTCTTCTGGCATAGTGGTTGGCCATTGGAATAATCAGAGTTCCTAATTATTTCAATTTATCTTACAATGTTGTCATGCTTTAAATTGTTCCGGTTTTGCTCTCTTCACTCTGCATCAGTTCACAAAGGCACTGCTAGTGCCTTCCCTCAGAGATTACCTTCCTTTTACTCTGTGTATATCTTGCATGCACACAGTTGTTCCTCCATCCCCCGCCCCTTAGAATGGGAGCTCCTTCAGGGCAGGGATGTTGACTTTGCCTTTCTTTATATCTGCCACACTGACCCCACTGCCTGGTACGTAGAAAGCTCTTAATAAACTCAGGATGACTGACTGATTTAATTGGTATATTACAACCTGTTTCCCTCACATCAGCTCTATGAATTACTGTGCTAGACTCCAGGGGCAGAAATAAAAAAGCAAGTCAGTTCCTACCCTCCAGGAACTTACACCAGCAAGCTATTGTTTGTTCACAGAGAAGTCAGTGAAGGATATATACACTATAAATATCCAGTGATTGGGGTGGGAGGGGAGATGGTGATAATATATTTTCAAATCAAGAAAGGCCTGAATTCTTTTCAGATGTGATTGTCTTGCTGAAATGTACGCTTCTGTCCACTTCAAACAGCCACAGGAGCAGTGGGTCCCAGGAGGCATCAGGAAAGGCAAATAATTATGTACATCAGACATATACTCCATGTAATTTTGTGTCCATTTTTTAGAGATAATAAAAGAATCCTAGAGAAGTAAAGTGTCTGAAGTCACGCAGCTAACATGTCAGCACCTAGATTTGAAGTCCTCTAATAACTGAAATTTTGATAATCTTTCTGCTACTTTTTACAACTTTGTGAAAGTCTTATAGGATAGAATAGGATGTTGAATGAAGGATGAATGAATGAATGGATAAAGAAATGAATGTTATAAATGTATAAAAAGGAGCAAAGATAATTAGAGAAAGAACAGTGAAAAAAATAACACTGCTGCTATGTAAGACTGCCAGCACACATTCACTCCTAGAGGCAGAAGCTCAGAATGACAGGAATCTCAAGGTCATCCACTAGTGAGTGTGTGATTTTGCATAGTGAGGTCAGGCCCGAGTCAATTCTTTTCCAGAGCCATGTGTTTAGAGAAGTACCAATTACTAAAATGCAATTTCAACAGACATCAGGCTGTGATAATGTATCTACAGGGATATGGCTCAAAATTGGGCTTTTTATGCCTGGGGCTATTTTTGAAATGACTCAGAATAAATCCATCATTTTTTAAAAAAAATTATAGTATCATTTGCAAAGGCCATTCTGTCTATTGTGTATACATAGTCAGAGAAAGCTAAATCTTTGTAGCCTAAAAGGGATGGAAAAAAAAAAACCAAATAGGGACATGGATGGCAGAAAGTATTTGACCATTTTCTTTTTTATCATTTCATTAGTTTGAATTTTAAACGTATTTCTCCTTTACTTTTAGTGGGGAGAGGGATGGAATCAGGTCAATAGGGGACATAGTGAATATAATAGAGGACCAATGAAGGATAGTTATAGGGAGGCACAAATGTATAACACAAGGAAAATCTTTCTAACAATTAAAGTTGATAAAATATTGAATAGGCTAACTCCAGTGAGCTCCCTCTCAGTGGAATTTTATGAGCACAGGCTGGATGGCTCTTTGGGGGAATGTTGTAGATGAGCTTCATGACAGAATATGGATATGGCTTGAACCACATGAACTCTGAGTTCATTTGGTTTAATTTGATTCAAAATACATTCACTAAGCACCTACTTACTGTGTGCAACACTGCACTCAGACGGATACACCAGACATTAGGACAGATACAAAATTTAGATAATTTATAGGTCTCTGAACTCATGGACCTTACAATTTCATAAAGAGATGAGATGAGACAAATAGCTATAATATACTACATTGCTTAATGAGATTACAGGATTATAAAATTTAGAGATCGGAAGAGACCTTAGAGTCTACTGAATCTAACTCCTTCATTTTATAGATTAGGAAACTGAGGCACAGATAAATTAAATGACTCATCTGGGATCCCACAACTTGAAAACACCTGAGGCAAGATTCAAACTAAGAGATTTCTGAATCCAAGTCCAGTGCTCTATATGCTATGCCACTCAATTACCCTTGGGCATGTTAAAGTTGGACTATGAAAAAGGAGATGAGTGGTCCCTATAAAACAAGCAAGATATGACCAGTAGACAATCTGCACGCTCCATTCATAACTTTACAATGTCAAGAGAAGTAGAGGAATTCTCTCAACATTTAGGGTAAACTGCCCTGTAGACTACCCATGAGAGAGCATGGACCAATCAACCAAACAATGAGGCACTGTCTTAGAAGGTGGGATACAAAGATAAAAAAGAGAAAGGACATTACCCTCAAGAAGCTCACATTTTGTGGACAGAGCATCAGCCCTGGAGTCATGCCCCCTTCTTTCCTCTGACATTGCCACCACTCTAGTGAAGGCCCTCATCACCTCATGCCTGGACTATTGTAATAGCTTGATGGTAGTAGGTCTGTCTCAAGTCTCTAGCCATTCCATCCATTTAGCCACCAAAGTGATTTTCCTAAAGTGTGGGTCAGATCATGTCATTCTCCCCTATTTAATGAACTCCAGGGCCTTTTTATTGTCTCTAAGATCAAATACAAAGTGTTCTTTTTGGCATTCAATGCCCTTCATAACCTGGTTTCCTTCTACTTTCAAAGGCATCTTACACCCAGACATCTACTCTTTGATACAACGACTATAACCAACTGGCTGTTGCACAGAAAAGATACCATCTCTTGTCTCCAAGCATTTTCTCTGACTGTCTCCCACTGCCTGGAATGCTTTTTTTTCTCCATTCTCCCTACTGATCTCCTTGGCTTACTTTAAACCCTAACTAAAATTCCATCATTTACTGGAAGCCTTCCTTAATCCCTTTTAAATTTAGTGCCTTTTGTTAATTATTTTATTTTCATCCTGTATTTGTATTTTTCATCCTGCTTTGTAGATATTTGTTTGCATGTTGTTGCCCATGTTAGATTATGATCTCCTATAGGGCAGAAACTATCTTTTGCTTTTTTTATATCCCCAGTTCTTAGCATCATGCCTGGCACACGGTAGATGCTTAATAAATGTTCATTGATTAATTGTATGTTGAAGGTAAAGCTTTCATGCCAGCATCCTCTTAGTTCATGTTCAACATTGGGATGAAGTGAAGCACTAGAAAGTCATTGAACATTTAACAAAAGAGGTTTATTTTATTCCAAGGTGGCAAGGATATGCAACAAGGATACAATGTACTCTATCAAAATTGGGTTCTCTGTGCCTAAGATCCTTTTTTAAAATGACATAATAACCATCATTTTTTTGAATCATGGTATCATTTGCAAAGACCATTCTTATTCTACAATGAATGCAAAAACAGCACCTGGGGTAGAATTTTTTGGTCTAAAGTTCCATGGCAATAACTCAGGGAGAGATGAGCATCCTCTAAGTAGCCAGTTGCAGAGCTATTTTTACTTGGGAACTTTAAAAATTCCCTAGATACATTTATGAATATAGTTGAATGCATTTTAACAGTACTTAAACATCACATTTGGAAATGAGAAGGGGGCATTGATCTGACATTTGTCCTATGATCCATCTGACATCCACTGAAGTTAAACTAGATTCTACATGTGTTAAAAATAATCGTCTCATTAGGAAGCCAATTATTACTAGTCAGGCTACCTTACTTCTTTTGCTTAAATGGCCTGCCACATTTTCAAAGGCTACTAATGGTGGCAAAGGGAAAAAAATAAAAGGCAGGAAAATGAGAGTATAGCTCTTGTCAGCATTGTAACACACATGTCATCTCAGCAGTAGCTGGCATTTTAATGTTCTATGCTCGAAGGAAATTTGATGAAATTATTTCTAATGTAAGGAGCTCTAAAAGGACCCACTGTCAGCTCCTATCTATACTGAAGAATTAAGTTAAATAAACCAGGGCTTCTTGCTGTTAATACTTAATTAGTGATCTTCTTTCACTGGTTCTGAAGCACACCAGTAATTATGAATATTACTTAACCCAGAAATGTCAGGCTTCGTTAGGGTAGTACAGTGTTCTGAGTAATAATAAGATGGAAACACTTACTGTACATTCTGGAGTTGGTGTTGGGCTGTTTGCTGTAAATTGAGCTTCAGAGACTATGTCTGGCTGAAGCACCCTATTTACAGATCCTGATTTGCTAAGAAATGAAGAAAGCACATCAACCGAGACTTAATGGATGGAAGTTTAATGTCATGAGCATGCATTTGATGTTCTGTTTTCAAAACTTAAATTTCAAGCCATGAGCTACCACACATAATCAGCTTGTAGCATATGTTTTGGAGACTGTAGCCCAAACTATTAATCTAAAATATTTTGAGGCAGTGCAATGTACTATGTGACACACAGGTGGCATTATCATGGGCAAATGATAATATGGGGACTCGAGGCTTAAAGGCTGTGTCAAACACACTCATGGTGACAAAAACACAGTCAAGTTGTGTTACCTGCCATCAAGCCAATGAGAGGTGGTACTTCTATGGAGCAGAAATCCTGGCTTTTTGCCAATTATACTGCCAAGGAGAAAAACTTTCACTGATCACTTTGAACAAGTTTTATGACTGGCATTGTTCTGAAATGAATGTGTCTCTGTGTATGAAGAAGCAGCTTTTGTTATAATAAAAATAACATAATCCATTACGGCTTCTTATTGACCTTTATTACCAATGTTATTTCCTTGAGTGTGGTGACTTTTCATTTTATTTTTGCCTGCCCAGTGCACCTAGCACAATGTTTGACACATGGCCACTGTCATCCTGTAATGAATTCGTTCATTTGTGTTAGATTCCTCTCCCCAGTCTTAGACAGTAAACTCCTCTAGGACAGGGAAAATGAAGGCCAGTGGATCCCATGGAAAGAGCTCTAGATAAGAGGAAGAAGTGTGCTTCTTTTGTGTGAAAATTACACATTTACTACTTACTACCTTTGTAACCATCAAAAGTTGCTTCACTGGAAAAATAAGGTCTTGAATCCTAAGCCCCATGCCTCCTATCCCTAAAACAAATCCTTTGCTCCTGTCTTCTCTCTGATATGAATCCTATATATTTTTCCTTTCCCCAGCAGTGTCTAGCAGACTATTGACCACACAAGAGATACCTGTTTAATAAATAGATTATATACATAAAAGTCAGAAGTTAATTTTTAAAAGTATTTGTTTTTACATCAACATCCCGTTCTACTTTGTCTTCAGTACCATTTATTCTCTTTTCAGGTATAATCCTTAAACTTCTTCTGCCAGAGTATGCTGGAATCACTCTTGTTTCTTTGTCTGACATCTACTTGTACCATCACTGGACCCAGATGGCTCAGGAGAAGAAAGTGAAGTTGCTGACCTTGTTCAAATCAAAGTCAACTGCAAGTCACGTCATCATCTTGATATCATGATCCTCTTTGAGAATGAAGGACCAACACAACTTGTGAGTGGGTAGTGGCTCCTCTCTCCTCATCTCCCCTCCTCTCTCCTCCTCTTGCCTCCTCTCCTCTCCTTTCCTGTTCCACCCAAGGGAAAGTATACTTCATGGCCAAAAGCTGCCTTTTTTCCTCTGGGTTTACTGGCTACATTTCTTGCTCAAAGATCAAGCCATAAAACCCAATTCACTCTGGACCTCATACAGTGGACCACAAGACCCCACCCACCTAGCACATTGTAAATGTAATTACTAAATAGTAATTGTTTCTCTTTCACCCAGGAACCCTGAGGGTCTTCCCCTCCCAGTTTGATTTTTTTTTTTATTAAAGGGACCATCCCTTGAGTAATAAAAGAAGCCTATTCATTGAATGAGTGTATCTTACTCAACGTGAGAACATATAAGACCTTAGCCTGAAAAGGCCCAGGTCTCACATTGCATCCTGGGCCATTTCCAGTTGCCCTGATGAATATTAGACCACTGGACCCAGATGGCTCAGGAGGAGAAAGTGAAGTTGGTGAGCTTGTACCGTCCTCCCTCACTCAAATCAAAGTCAACTGCAAGTCATGTCATCATCTTGATGTCATGGTCTTCTTCAAGAACAAAGGACAGACCCAACTTGTACCATCTCTATCCTAGATCAGTAAATCTTGCCTGGGATCATGATTATTTCTTTCCTTTGCTGACAGTAAGTTAATAGTTTAAGAATATTTACAGATCTTGGATTTGAGTTCTCAAAAATGACTCAGGTATTAACTGCATTTGGAAAACATTAGTTATGATATCTAAAATATGTGATAATAATTACAGTTCATGTTGCACTTTAAAACTTACAAAATGCCTAATATATATTATTCTATTTGATCCACAAACAACCCCAGGAGATGTTATAATTGTTCCCATTTTACAAAATAGGAAACTGAGACAAAGAGAGGTTAAGAGATTTGCACAGGGCTAAACTACTAGTAAAATATCTTTGGCAGTGTTTGGACTCTTATTCTTGATGCCAAGTATAGCAATCTATATACCATACCACCTAGCTGCCTCTACGGAGACCTAATTTGCTCTAATTTCCAAGCATCTTGAATGCTGGTATTATTTTTTTTACTAGAAATTTAATCTTGGTAACCTCTACTTACCATATACTAACTTTTCAACTTTCTCTTTGGAGTCATTCATGGTTTTCACCAGGAAAATGGTCATCTACTCAAGAACCAATGTGGTGTGCTTGCAACAGAGAAGGTTCTATGCTCCATGAGTGAAGCAGAATTGCAGTAGCTCAAAAAAAAAAAAATGTGAGATGTGCAAATTTAGAGACATCTTCACTCCAAATGTATATATGGACTATTAATTAGCGTCTGACCTGTGGTAGAGCCTTCCAAGCTAGTATTGGTCTGATCAACCACAGCTGGACAAGGTATACCTTGATGCCAACATAATGATGTCATTTTGATCCTCTCTGGGATTAAAGAACAGCAACCAATTAACCATTCACAGTTTTGTTAGTTTTCTTAATGTTCAAATCCTCTGCATTACATTTTTAAAAAATTTATTGTTGAGTAGTGACTGTGTCAATTGTATGCATGTGAAGAGTAGGAGCAACATTCCAAAATGTGCTATGAGAAACATTCCTAATGGCTTCCCAGAAACTGGACAGGCCAAGGAATTGTAGAGGTTCAACTCTGTTAGTCAAAGATCAGAAGCACACCTGAAGAAGAAAACTATTGGTAGAACTCCTTTAACAAACACCTGTTTCTTCCCTGAGGATACCATATCCTTTGCATTCTCCTCCACTGGAATCTATTTTTTCTTGCTCTCCTAGAGTCAAAGGAACAGAGAGAAGGAAAGGCATAATCCTTATTTCCTTACAGACTACATTTGTACCACCATACTATTGTTTAATGACTTTTCCTCTTCTATAGGGTCTGTTGTCCCCTCAGTTTCAGCCATACCTTCAATCAGCAAAAGATGACCCAGACTTCAGTTTTAGAGAGAAGATTGAGGTCATCCTTTATGAGTTCTCTCAATTTAGGGTCTGAACAAGATTGGGGGGAATGTTAGAAAATGAGGAAATAGGAAGAGGAAAGATCCTGGATCTCCCTAATAGTAAATGCTTATTAATATGAGAGAAATAATCAATTCTCTCATTATTTACTAGCTGGGTGACCTTGGGCATGTTGCTTACTCCCTCTCAGTCTCAGTTACTTCATCTGTATGATGGGGATAATACTAACACTCCCCCTCTCCTTGGGTTGTTGCGAGGACCAAATGAGATAATGCTTGTGAAGGGGTCATAGTCATTACAAAACTCTGAAGCTTTACTCTAAGCTCATAAATCCTATCTTTCTAAACTGCCATTCTCTCATTCACAATAAACCTTCTCTTCTTCCTTATCAAAACTATCAGTTCTTTCAATCATCCCTATTTCTAAGTCTATCTGCCCTACTCAGGAAAGATTTACTTTCTTACTTAGCATTTAGCCTATGACCTTCCGTTACAATTTAACCTTTAAAAATGCCTTTTTTTTACATCACATTCATTTTTTAATATGTGCTCCCCCTTCCACTCCAGGAAATCATTCCTTGTATCAAATATTTTTTAAGAGAAAAAAAATCTCAGCAAAAACAAAAAAAGCAATAAATTGCTTGTATCTGAGAGTATATGCAATATTCTACACTCACTGTAAATCCTCATCTCTGGGCACTCCCATAATCTTACTCCTACTCAAAGTCTACCAAACATCACTTGAGGAAATCATGAAATTGAATGGATCTCATCTGCTACTGTACATAACCCTCAGCTAGGTTGATGCTTAACAATCCTTCTACTCATCCACTCTTATTAGTTGCTCATTTCATTCCCCACAGTGTCTGTTCCAAACTCTTTTTTCTCTCCTCTTAGCCTCTACCACACAGTCAAATGTAAGAGGTGACCTAGATTTCTACCTTAGAGAAAAGATTGAGGTCATCTGATATGAGTTCCCTCAGACTCGTGCCCCCATTTCCTCAAACATTAGGACCATCACTCCTTTTCCTTTTCTCAGCTCTTGTGAGAGAAGATGAGAAACATCTACTATTTAATAAGATTCAGTCAGCTTCCTACATTCTTTCTATTTCCTCCCACCTTCTCTAAGTAGTTGATTCGTGTCATACTTTTTTCTCGCATATATTTTCAGTCTCTTTCCTGCCACTGACTCCTTCACATGTCTATAACCATTCTCAATTCTCCTTAAGCTTCAAAAAAACTTTGCTTTGATTTTTTCTAGTCCAACCAGCTACCATTATATTTATATTCTCCCTGTCAATGCTAAATCTCTTGGAAAAAGCTGTCAACAGCTGATACCTCCTCTTATTCACTGTGCAATAATGTTACTTAACTTCTTGAAATCAAACTTCTATTTCCCCCTCCAGTGCTCTCTCTAAAGACATCGGTGGCCTCCCAACCATCAAATCTAATGACATTTGTCAGCCTTAATACTTGAATTCTCTAGAACTCTTAACACTATTGACATCTTCTATGGAATAGTCTCTTCTTTAGTCTCAGAGATAATTGCAACTCTCCTGAGTCTCCTCCTACCACTTTACTCTTTCTATCCCTCTTTTATCAGATCCTTAACCCTTAATATGGATGCCCTTCAAATTTCTGTTCACAACTCTTTTTCTTTGTACTCTCTTCCTTGACAATATCATTTATCAGAAACATGTATGTGATTGCACAGTTTTCATAAAAGTCTAACTATTAAAATATTTAATTTTCCCTCTTGACACTCCCCCTTCTCAAACCAGTACCTCTAACTCCTTATAGAATTTCACCTGGATGTTCCATTGTCATCTGAAATTCAACATAGGATCAAAGGCTCATACATTTGGAACTAGAAGGGACTTCAGAGACCATCTGGTCCAATCTTCTCATTTTATATGTATAGGCTGGATTTGAACCTAGATTCTCTGACTCCTGGGTCAGGACTCTTTCCAACATGCTGAATGTGTCTCAAATTGAGATCATTATCCTTCTCTCTGAACCTGTTCTTCCTCCTGAGTTTACTTACCCAATCTTTTGAGTTAGCAACCAAGTAAGAAAAAATGGTAGTAACAGTTTTCTCTTGGCCCAGATTGCTTTTGGTATATCCCTCTCCTCCTCCCACAGACAATCACCTACCAAATCCTGTCAGTTTTCAATTTACAATTTCTTTGCTTCTTTTCTCATGCCTATTATCCTACTATGATCCCAACTACTAACTACCTGAATCATGGAGTGTTTCTACTCTGACACCACATCAATTCATCAGCTAGCATACATCTGCCCACTACTACATTCCTTACTCAGTTCTAGTCATGCACAAATATCTTCATTATTAATGAGAGAAATGCAAATTGAAACAACCTTGAAGTATCATTTTATACTTACCAGATTGGCTAAAATGATTCAAAGGGAAAAATATTGGATGAGATGCAGAAACATTGGGAAACTAATTTATTATTGGTAGAATTGTGAACAAATCCAACCATTTTGTGGAGAAATCTGGAATTATGCCCAGAGAGATATTAAACTACCTATAGTCTTTGTACTGGCAATCCAGATCTATTTCTAAGGATGTTTAGGGAAAAAAGGAAAAGAACCCAGGTGTTCTAAAATAGCAGCTCTTTTTTGGGGTGATAAAAATCTGGAAATTTTCAGGATTCCTGTCAATTGGGGAATGGCTGAACAAGCTGTGGTATATGATTGTGATGGAATATTGCTGTGGTATAAAAAATGAGCTCAACTGATTTTAGAAAAAAAACATAGAAAGACTTGCATAAATAATCAAGAGCAAAATGAACAGAACGAAGAAAACACCATATACAGTAATAGCAGTATTGTTTTAAGAATGACTTTGAACGAATAAATCATTTTGACTATTATAAATACCCAAATTATCTACCAAGAACATATGAAGGAAGATGCTATCTACATCTAGAGAAAGAAAAGATAAGTAGATGTATGAATAGAATAATTTTACATGTATTTATGTATGTACGTGTGTGTGTGTGTGTGTGTGTAATATTGGTCATCTCCATGGTAGAGGGAGGGAAAAAAGAAAAAAAGAAATTTACACGATAACTGTTGTATATTTAGAGAGAATAACAAGTTGTACATTAATGGATTTGCAGTTTCATGTGCAATCTTTTTTATTACACTATGTTAAGGAAATGCTTGTTTTACGCCATAAATTAAAAATAAAAATAAAACAAAACAAATATCTTCAATGACTTCTTTTTGCATACTGAATAAAATTTGAACTATGCCTGGAATTAACAGTCCTCCATAATCCGGCCCTACTTTACCTTTCGGGGCAGCTCTTATATCCCTCTCCTTAACATACTCTATGCACAGTAACTATGGGCAAGTCTCAACCTCTGTGCATCTAAGTTTCCTCATGAGTAAAGTAAGGAAGCTAACTATATGGCCTGCACTGTTTCTCTTCCAGCTCTAAAAACCTAGGATTTTTCTGGCCGAAATGCAAAATAGCTGCATATTTGATATTTTATTAACTGAAGCGTAGTCTGGCCATTAATGCTTCGGTAACTGGGACTTGCATGGTCTTATTTTCCACAAATTTCCCTAGAGGAAACTGTCTCTGACACATTATCTGTTGAACAGGCACGGGGGCTGTGGAGGACAGCCCAGTAAAGTAGAGGCTCTTCCCATGCTGAAGAAAAGAGCGAAAGCTTCTGGTGTACATGGTGAAGTTCAGCGATAAATATTTATAGGATTACCAGCCCATTGTAAAGGGAATTACCAAATGCATTCTGATGCAAAACTGCTGACTGCTTAGCTTCTCTATTGACAGAATGTAATTACCAGGCCACTTCACTGGGTGTCCTCTTGTGTTCAAGCTCCCTGGATCACCTGTGATTGGCTCACTGTAGGGTCTCATCCAACCCCTCTAAGCATTCTGCCCACAACAGGGTTAGAATGTGAGCACTTCCCCTCACACAACATTAAAGTCTATCAAGCCAGGGCCCACATATGGAAATCATTTTTCACCATTGCAAAGAAGTCCTATTTAAACTCAGTAACAAAACTAATTCGGCTTCCCTGGGGTTCAAACAAGGGACACTGCCTGCACTTTTCCTGGTTTAAGTATATATATTATACTCTACATCTACCATTTATTCTCCATTGAACTCCTCTGATATTATACTGTGGTCACATAGGCTGGGTACTTTAAAAAAGTATGTATGTATGTATGTATGTATATATGTATGCATGCATGTATGTATGTATGTCCATGTGTGTATTTTATAGAAAAAGTGTGTATTATACATGTATTTATTATAGGTAGTGTATGTGTATTACATACACATAGAACATAAACATATACATATGTGATATATATATACACACATTGTAGCAAACATACTTTACATGCATTTATAATCTGACTCTCCCGTTACCAGTTTACCCTTTCCCTGCCAATAACAAAGGAAAAAAACTCTCATCATAAATATGCATGTCCAGTGAAACAAATCCCTACGCTGGCCAAGGGCCAAGCATGCCATTCTCTCTGAATTTTAAGTTCATCACCTCTCTGGTAGGATGTGCATGGCATGTTTCATCTTCAGGTTTTTGTATTCATGGTTTGTCATTGCATTGTTCGGAATTCTAAAGTCCTTCAAAGTTGTTTTTCTTCATGTTATTATATATTGTTTTCCTAGTTGTATTCACTTTATGCTCTATTGGTTCAGAGACGTTTTTCTACTTTCCTCTGATTCTGTCCATTTTATTATTTCTCATGGTGCAATAATCCATTACATTCATATATCATAATTTATTTAGCCATTCCTTAAAAGGAGGATAGTCCCTTAATTTTAGATTTTTTGGCTTCTTTGAAAAGAGCTGCTATAAATGTTTGTGGGAAATATGAGACATTTTCCTCTTTTTTTAAAAAAAATCTCTTTGGGGATATTGATACCATTGGTATAGGTGGGACAAGAAGTTTGTGTGGTTTAGTAACTTATGGGGCATAGTTTCAAATTGCTTTCCAGAACAGTCTCACCAATAGTGCACTAGTGTGTCTGGTCACATTTGTCATTTTTTCTCTTTTGCTCTCTTTGCCAGTTTGACAGATGTAAGGTAGAACTTTAGATTTAGCTGTAATTTTTCTATGTTTTAGTGATTTAGAGTATTATTTTATATAATTATTAATACTTTGGATTTTTTCCCTTTGAAATGTGAATTTATATATCCTTTGACCATTAATCTGTCATGAAATCCTTTTAAACATTTGCCAGGTTGTACTCTTAAAGGCTGTGGTAAGCTTTGGTGGGGCTGATGAACTCAATTCAATCTGACAAATATTTCTTAAATGTCTACTATGTGAAAGTCATGGAATCCATGTTTTAGAACTTCAAAGCACCCTCTCTCTCTCTCTCTCTCTCTCTCTCTCTCTTTCTCTCTCTCTCTCTCTCTCTCTCTCCCTCTCTCTTTCAGTGCGTGCGCGCGCGCGCGTGTGTGTGTGTGTGTGTGTGTGTGTGTATGTGTTTGTGTTTTATAGGTGAGGAAATCACTGTGGATAAAAAGATAGTAGTAGATTCTATCTGTCCACCAAGTAGCTTGGGTATATTCAGAAGTGGTTCATTACCAGACAATGACTGTCTTTGGACATGGTATCTCATAAAACTTAGTTGTAAAAAGGTTACAGACCCGAGTTCAAATCTTGCCTCAAGCATTTCCCAGCAGTGTGATCCCAAGCAAGTCCTCTCTAAGTCCTAGTTTCCTAATCTATAAAATAGGGACAATAATATCTACCTCCTAGGGTCGTTGTGAGGACCAAATAAGATGACATGTAAAATTTCATGAGCCTTAGAGCAGTATATAAATGCTAGCTGTAATAAAAGTGATCATTATTATTACATTAATATTATTTTTAATATTGCTGAAAGATCTAACTTTATGTATCACTTTCCCCAAAAGTGATCAAAATATTTTACAAAATGTCTCACTAATTTATCTGTATGATCCAGAACAGTATAATGGAAAGATTTAAGAATTACAGTCAATATAATGATCAGCCAAAATTCCAGAGGACTCGTGATGAAACATGACAGAAGGATGATGGACTCAGTGAGAAAGAGACATCACTTTCCAAAGGATTATACTGATTTACACATTTATCAACATTGCATTAGTATGTCTTTTTCCCTATTACCCTTGAACATCGATTATTCCCATTTTTGTTGTCTTTGCTAATATTATTTGTTTATCTTCAAATTTTAGCTACATTGGTTTTGTTTGTGCTAAAACTTTTTAATTTTATGTAATAAAAATCATTCATTTTACCTTCTGTGATGTTCTTTGTCCATTGCTTAATCATGAACTCTAAATGTAGATCTGACAAGTAATTTTTTCCTTGTTTTTCTGTTTATGATATCACCCTTTATGTCTAAGTATTGTACTCATTTGGAGCTTATCTTAGAATACCTTGTGAGGTGTCTACTTAACTTGAACTTATTATCTCTCCCTACAAACATATCTCTCTTCCAAACTTTCTTTTATCTATCCTTCCAATCTTCCTGTTTCAAAATCTCAGTGTTATCCTTGACCAATTGTCATCCTTCATTTTTGAAGTGGACCAATGACATCACTAGTGATGTTATATCCTGGGGCAGCTAGCTATATAGTGTAATATACTGAGTGTCAGAATTACAGTCAGAAAGCCCTAAGTGCAAATGCTGGTTTAGCTGTGTGAGCCTGTATAAGTCACCAAACCTCTCTTAGCCTCAATTGGATATGGTAATAATACTTCCCTCACAGGGTAGTTGTAAGAATCAATTGAAATAATATGGAAAGCACTTGGCAAATCCTAAAATATTATCTAAAATGATAGCTATTGTGATTATATTATATCTAGTCATTCATCATGTCTTGCTGTTTCTATCTCCACAACATGTCATGCGTTGACTTTTCTCTCCATTCACATAGCTACCGCTTTGGTCCAGGCTCTCATCAACTCTAATCAAGATTATTGTAATAACCTAACTTAAGGCCAAGGATGATATTAAATGTTTGTTGAAGATATTAAGGTTACTGAATCTGATCAAATGATATTAAGTACTTCCTATGTGCAAAGCACTTTGCTATAGGGAAGGAGGCAAACAGGTTAGGAGTTTAACAAATACATCAATGAAATAAACTAAATATTTTTAGTATACGTGTTCAATGAAATGAGTGAATTTAATAGCAATACTAACATTTATATGTTGCTTCAAGACTTGCAAAGTGCTTTTAATCTATTATTTTCTTGATCCATAGCTATGCTACTCTTATTCCCATTTTACAGATGAAGAAAATGAGACTGAGCGAGATTAAGTAACTTGTCTAGAGTCACACAGCTCGTAAGTAAGTGTCTGAGACAGAATTCGAACTTAGGTCTTCCTGGCTCCAAGTGCTGTCCTCTTGGCACTATACTACCTAGCTCTCTCTAAATTTAGCTGGAGGGTGGACAGTGAAGATATCATGTTGAGGGTAGGGGTCAGCCACAAAGCAGAATAAATTCTGGCCCATATGATAGGATTTGATGGGGGCTGAGAAAAATACTTTGTATCTTCCTCAACTTGTCCTCAATGTGTCTGAAATTATTCCCCAATTTCTGTGAGTTAAACTATTCTCATTAAAGGTGAAATGTTATCCAGAAGAGATAATGAATTAGGCTCTGATTAGTCACTAATACCTTAACATGGGTTAATTGATCACATTTAGTTTTTCCATAATAGGAGGCTGATATCACATAAAGATTCACTGAGACCTTGGGAGAAGGTAAACAATGTTCGATGAGAACTGAAAGAGGGACGTAAAAACTTTATTCACTTTAAAGTCTTCCATAATGTTGGGACTCCTTGTAAGGGCAATGTAGGTAATCTAACTAGGCAGAGATAGGTCACTAGGTGGAACAATAAAGCTTCTTCATTTCATCAAAATTAGGTGTAGCTGGATGGCTCAGTTGATAGAATCAGAAAGACTTGAGTTCAAAATCTGGCCTCAGATTATTTACTAGCTGTGTTACCGTGCACTTAACTTTAACATTTAATGTCTGTTTGCCTAAGAGGCAGTTAGATGACTTAATGAATACAGTATTGGTCTTGGAAGCCTGAGTTTAATATCTGGCTTCTGACATTTACTAGCTGTGTGATGCTGGGCAATTCATTTAACCTCTGTTTGCCTTAATCCACTGGAGATGGAAATGGCAAACCAATCCAGTATCTTTGCCAAGAAACAGCATTGGCATGCCATGGTCCACAGAGTCCGACAGAGCTGGACATGACTGGATGACTGAACAACAAAAACAATAACAATTTCCAGTGAAAGTGGGTTGGCCCACAAATATAAAATCATTTGAATTTTTCATTTTATTTTATTTTTTAAATTTATTAATTTTAAGTTTTCAACATTCATTTCCACAAAATTTTGAGTTCCAAATTTTCTCCTCATCTCTCTCCTCCTGCCACCCCAAAATGCCTTGTATTCTGATTGCCCCTTCCACCAAGTGCGCTCCCTTCTGACTCTTCTCCCTTCCCTTATCCCCATCTTCTTTCTTGTCCTGTACGGCAAGATAAATTTCTATACCCCATTTCCTGTATTGCTTATTCCCAGTTGTATGCAAAAACAATTCTCAACATTTGTTCCAAAACTTTGAGTTCCAACTTCTCTTCCTTCCTCCCTCCCCATTCATCCCCACTGAGAAGGCAAGCAAATTCAACATAGGCTAAAGATGTGTAGTTTTGCAAATGACTTCCATAATAGTCATGTTGTGTAATACTAACTATATTTCCTTCCATCCTATCCTATATTAACTAACTATATTTCCTTCCTATCCTATCCCATTTCTTCTATTCTCTCTTTTGACCTTGTCCCTCCTCAAGAGTGTTTACTTCTAATTGCTCCCTCCTCCCATTTGCCCTCCCTTCCATCATTCGCCCCACACTGCTTATCTCCTTCTCCCCTACTTTCATCGATTTTCATACCAAATTGAGTGTGCCTGTTATTCCTTCCTTGAGCCAAATGTGATGAGAGCAAGCTTCACTTTTTCCCTCTCACCTCCCCCCCCCCTTTCCTTTCCATTGGAAAAGCTTTTTCTTGCCTTTTCTATGAGAGATAATTTGGCCCCATTCCATTTCTCCCTTTGTTCTCCCAATATACTCCTCTCTCATCCCATAATTTTATTTTTGTAGATATGATCCTTTCCTATTCAACTCACCATGTGCTCTCTCTCTCTATATATGTCTGTGTGTGTGTGTGTGTGTGTGTGTGTGTGTGTATGAATAATCCTTCCAACTACCCAGATACCAAGAAAAGTTTCAAGTTTCAATATTATCTTTCCATGTAGGAATGTAAACATTTCAACTTTAGTAAGTCCCTTGTGATTTATCTTTCTTGTTTACCTTTTCATGCTTCTCTTGATTCTTGTGTTTGAAAGTCAAATTTTCTTTTCAGTTCTGATCTTTTCATCAAGAATGCTTGAAAGTCCTCTATTTCATTGTACGACCATTTTCTCCCCCGAAGTATTATACTCAGTTTTTCTGGGCAGGTGATTCTTGGTTTTAATCCTTGTTTCTTTGACTTCTGGAACATCCTATTACAAGCCCTTTGATCCCTTAAGGTAGAAGCTGCTAGATCTTGTGTTATCCTGATTGTATTTCCACAATACTTGAATTGTTTCTTTCTAGCTGCTTGCAATATTTTCTCCTTGACCAGGGAACTCTGGAATTTGGCCACAATATTCCTAGGAGTTTCTCTTTTTGAATCTCTTTCAGGAGGTGATCAGTGGATTCTTTCAATATTTATTTTGCACTCTGGTTCTAGAATATCAGGGCAGTTTTCCTTGATAATTTCATGAAAGATGATGTCTAGGCTCTTTTTTTGATCATGGCTTTCAGGTAGTCCTATAATTTTTAACTTGTCTCTCAAAGATCTATTTTCCTGATCAGTTGTTTTTTTCAATGAAATATTTTACATTATCTTCCATTTTTTCATTCTTTGGTTTTGTTTTTTAATTTCTTGGTTTCTTATAAAGTCTTTAGCTTCCATCTGTTCCATTTTAATTTTTAAAGAACTATTTTCTTCAGTGAGCTTTTGAACCTCCTTTTCCATTTGGCTAATTCTGCTTTTTAAAACACTCTTCTCCTCATTGGCTTTTTGGACCTCTTTTGCCAATTGAGTTGGTCTATTTTTCAAGGTGTTTTTCTTCAGCATTTTTTTGGGTCTCCTTTAGCAAGATGTTGACTCACTTTTCATGATTTTTCTTGCATCACTCTCATTTTTCTTCCCAATTTTTCCTCCACCTCTCTTACTTGATTTTCAAAGTCCTTTTTGAGCTCTTTCATGGCCTGAGACCATTGCATATTCATATTGGAGGTTTTGGATGCAGAACCCTTGACTTTTATGTGTGCCCCTGATGGTAAACATTGTTCTTCCTCCTCAGAAAGGATGGGAGAGAATATCTGTTCACCAAGAAAGTAGTCTTCTTCTATAGTCTTATTTTTTTCACCTTTTTTGGGCATTTTCCCAACCAGTTACTTGACTTTGGGGTCCTTTGTCAAGAGTAGAGTATACTTGGGACCTGTAAGTTCTCATTTCCTCCAATGTGGCACAATCAAGGGAGAAGAGTTTGCTCCCTGGCCTGGCTCATGCTTCACATTCAGATCAGCTGCTCAGTTCCCCCAGGGACTTTAAGCTGAGCATTCCAATAATGGAACAATGGACACTGGCTGCTGCCTGTGGCCACTGCCACCACAGCCCCTGCTTCCCCTGCTGCTGCCTCTGCCACTGCCACCTAGGACCCTGCTCCCTTCTGGCCAAGTTGGAAAAGCCTTCTCACTGACCTTTGAAGCTGCATTTGGCATCTGTGGGTTGAAGGATCTGCTGGGGATTCCACCCCCGAGGCCTGCTCCATTCCTGCTCTTCCCAGTGCTAGTTGGCCAAGGCTGGGCTATGCTCTGCTCTGTGCCTGGTGCAACAGACCTTTCTCATTGACCTTCCAGGTCACCTTGGGCTGGAAATCTCCTCCACTCCGTCATTCTGTGGCTTCTGCTGCTCTAGAATTTGTTGAGAGTCTTTTTTTACAGGTACTTTATGGGTTGTGGGTAAAGAACTATAGTATGTGCATCTTTCTACTCCACCATCTTGGCTCTGCCTCCTAAATTTTTCATTTTATAAGGAAACTGAGGCCCAGCAATATTAAATGACTTGTCCAGGATCACACAGAATGCAGAGGTTCAATTTTAATTCAGGTCCTCTGACTTCAGAGTCACTGTTCTTTCCCCCATGCTACACTGCTTTGTTGGGAGTTAAGGAATGCCAACACGTAGGTGAGAACAGAAAATGGCTGCTGACAGCAGCAGACAGGTAGGTTTCAGTATAGTTAGTCATCTGTTAGACCAAGTGTTCAAGTTAAAATGTGTAAGAATGGGACTAGATAAGACTGACTAGATGCCAGAAGGATAAGGAGAAAATATGGTAGATGTTAGAAACAGAAATTCCTAGGTCAGATGTAAGGATGGAGCCCTAGAGCCTAGAGACATCTCGCAGTTGTGTGCTGTTATCACGTTGCTGTTGCATCAAAAATGCTTTTCTCTCAATTGAATCTTTTCTGAGGGGCTTTCCAGGGATCAGCAAGAACTATTCCCTTCAAACTCAGAGAGGAAATGATGCATTTTTAATTACCTTTCAAACTGAAAGAGGCTCTGGCTTATATTTGCAGAGCCCTGGATTGGGATGGAGTCTCACAGGGCTGAGTCTTTCCTCAATGACTAAAGAATGTCAGGTGAAATACAAAAGGCTTCAGGGAAGTCCTCATCTTCTTGGTCAGAAGGTTAGAGCAGCATGTCCTCAGGACTGAGGAGAATGGGTACCACCCATAGTTCTAGTTGTTTCCTGGAGAAAAGATCATGGAGCAAAGGTGATGACTAACCTTAGTTAGGTGTAATCAACACTCTTCTACATAATCTGTGAAAGCTTCCTCTAAGAGGGGAGAGGCTAGAAACTTTTTGAATTTTGGGAGACAAATGACTTATTAGTTTATGTGTGGGATGGCTCAGGTCCCTACATAAATCAATTACTCAGAGGCCTCTCAAAGTGATGACAGAAAAGAGATTTATTCGATTCTCGAGAATCTGGACAATCCTACAGCAGTTCACCTGGAGTAGGAGAGCCGAAGACAAAGAAAGGGCAGTGATTTATATAGACTCTAATGCAAGTCCCTCCCCCCCCACTGACCATTATTCTCATTAGCTGAGAATATGATCTTACATTCTAGACATGAAATCTAACCAATCCCTTTGAAATGAAGACATTGAAGAATTAGGTAAACTTTATCCAATCATTGAGACCCTAATGTACTACATAGTTTTATATCCTTATATGGAATTATTCTGTTCTAAAAATATAGTAACCTTGAGCCTCTCGGTCTTACCTCACCCCTGGGAGAAGAATTACAATCTGAGAAGTCTTCACTAAACCTATCCCACTCATTTAGAAATCAATGAGATGGAGAAAGACATAAGCAAAACTAAGGTTTGAACAAGGAAGTGGGAGTTGAATGATGGGATAAAAGAGGTGATATCTTAGGACCCTAAATCTCCTAACTCTTAAGACTTTCTCCCTCTGTTTCTCAGGCTAGAACTTTCACATCAACCATTTTGCCTGGAACAGCTGCATGGAACATCATAGAAGACACCTTACAGGTCATTTAGCCTAATCCCTTCATATTATAGATGAAGAACCTCAGACTCAGAAGGTTAAACTCCTCATCCATGGTTTGTTGTTGAGTTGTTTTAGTTGTGTCCAACTCTTTGTGACCCCATTTGGGGTTTTCTTGGCAAAGATACTGGAATGGTTTGCTGTTTCCTTTTCCAGATCATTTTTCAGATGAGAAAACTGAGACAAATAGGGTTAAGGGACTTGTCCAAGGTTACATAACTAGAATGTGTCCTAGATCTTAAGAAGCAGAGGCAGGATTACATTTAAGTCTAGGTCTAGATATCTGTCACTGCAGCATGCGTTCAACTTTGCATAGCTTTCTTTTTTTTTTCCCCTTTATCTTTTCTACCTGGTTAGAATGAAATGAACAAAATGAATGTTTAGAACCACTTGAATGAAGTCTCAATCTATAGCTATGTTAAGCAACTGAAACTTGAATACAAACATTAGGGAAGAAGATATGAGTGTCTTAGAGCCTGTTGACATTGTGAATTGGATCCAACCCCCTGGAACTTACTATTTCTTAACTTCTTCAGTCTGAAGCAATGGAGGTGCTCTCTTTATAAAACCTAGATGCAGTATTGGTGTCTGAAGTGAATGTTTTCTGAACTTATTTTATTTTGATATTCTTTTATGCGATTTATTTGCAACACAAAACTTTTCCTAGCTTAAAAAAAAAATCTTTATCTTAGTCTAAACTGAAATACTGATTCTAGGATTTAGCTACAAAATCAAAGTTGAAATAAATAGACAGTTGGAGATGGGCAGATGTGCTTTTGTATTCAAGAGTATTTCCTGAAATGAAAGGAATTTCTTCTGAATGGATTTAATTTAGCGTGGAAATGCCCGCAACTTTGCAAGGGAAATCCTTTGCATATGCTAAAATCACAGAGGACGGTCTTTTAAAGCATTGCTTTTATCCTGGGCATTTTGAGGTCTATTTGATCATAAAAACTGATGCATTGAAATGGACGCTTCAGAGCTACAGAGCCAAGTAGATGGGACTCTACCTCCCAGCTGTCGACTTTGAATATTTCACTTTATTAAGGCAAAAATGGGGTGGAGAGGGTATACACTCTTGATTTTCCTTAGAGAACACGCATTCCAGCCAAATCACAAAGGGGCCAACTGTCTTCTGAATTTCATGAGGCCAGGTTTCTTTTTGTAGGTCTGGATTTAGACCTATTGTTCCTTTTCCTTTTGAACAGTAATTATGAAGCCATCTCTCAATGATCAGTTCCAAGAGGTAAGGAGGTAACTGGGATAACTGAAATTCTGAGATAATCCCCAGACTATTATTTTGAGCATCCTCCTTCTCAAGAAAGTGTCTTCCTGCAGATGTTAAAATAGAGCCAAGTTGACATTTCATCTTTCTTTTCCCCTGTCTATTTTGTAATGGGAGGATAGTAATGAACCAAAGGAGACAAAACCTGGGAATCAGCTGGAAGGAAAAAGAATTCAAGATAACCCACTAATTTATTGAGACTTAACTGTATGGTCAAGTACTTTTTATATTAGCAATTATCCATCTCTGTACCTTTAGAAAGAATTTGTGGCTGGTTGAACTATTATTTTTCAAAGAGCACACTGATTAATGACCAACTTTCTTGCTTTCTTGAATCCCCATCATACACACATCAGCCAATACTGTTACTCCTCAAAGTCAACCTCTGGATTCTCCCCTTACATATACACACTCTATCTTTGGTGCATAGAATGTACTTTTCTCTTAACCCAGCCTGTCAGAATCCTTATCTTCCTGTGAGGCTCTGCTCAGTTACCTTCTATTACACAAAGACTTTCCTATTCTTTTCATATGTTAGTATTCTTTCATTTCCTCAAATTACTTTGTGCTTCTTGGAAAGATAGCTGAAATATTTCACTTGTATCTTCAAAGAGAGGAAGGCTTCTAATATGCTGGGTAGACGCCTGACAGTCTTGTCAGAGGACATGGACGAGAGGTGCCTAAGATGGGCAAACATGGATAGGTTGCAATCTGCTTCATTGGAAAGAATATCTAAATTGATGAGATATGAGATCCATTTGAGTATTTGAGCCCTTCACTTTGTAAATATTTTTTCCTTCCAGCAGAATGAAAGTTTCTTCGTGGAAGGGGCTGTTTTTGTCTTTGAATTCCCAGGGTCTACTTCCACGAAATCCTACAACCACGGAAAAGTTTGCAAGAAGGGGCAAGTTTTGTGCAGAAGATGAGTTCTGTTGGGAATGGACTGAGTTGAAGACCTGCATAGGACATTTTGGAGGAGATATTCAATAAGAAGTTGAAATTTGTGATTAATATTCAAATGTTAGAACTCTTTTACCTCCTCAACTTGCTTTGTGTTTCTCAGAAAGGTAGCCTACGTATTTAAATTGTATCTTCAAGTTGTCTGGAGAAAGAGAGGAAGGCCTTTAGTATGCTGGGTGGACCTAGCACTGAGATACAGAATTGGGAATAATCATGTAGAGATGTTGTGTGAATTAATGGGAGCTTGATGATATTTCCAAATGAGAAAGTGTAAAGAAAGAATAGAAGAGGGTCCAAGACAGAGCTTTGGATGAAAACCAATGATAAGAGGGCAGTGGATGGCTGATAATTAGAAAAAAAAACAGAGGTTGAGTAGTCAGATGGATAGGAGAATTGCATGAGACCAGTGTCATGGGCATCAAGGAAGAAGAGAATATACAAGTGATGGAGGCTCTCTTTGGACAGCAAGTCAATGTGCCATGCAGATTATCCTTTGTACCTTAAAGAAGAAAACCTGCTGGGCTCTAGGGACCAGACAATGAAATGGAGACAATAGGTGGAAGGGAGAACTCATGCTCCATTACAAGAAGAAGTTTCTCAATAGTCTTTATAGACCATAAATCTAGGTTGAAACCAACATGGCAAAATTTAACAGGGATACATATAAAATTCTGACCTTTCTAAAAATATGCACATGTGTTCAATGCTCGGTAGAAGTTAATTAAAAAAAAGATTTGGAGTTTGAGGTAATAAAAGAAACAAGCAATTTTGTGTTAAATTTCCTAAAACATTAATAAGCAAACAAAACCCCCTAAAAACAATGCAATTTTAGTCCCTTTAAGAGAAAAAATTGTTTCATTTATCTTTGTCTCCCTCCCAAAGCCAGAACATATTGTCTTGATCCTACAAGAATCCCTATGAATTTTGGTTGATTAAATGGCTGAATCTGCCACCTGCCATTTTGGAACCCTGTGAATGAGGAGCTTGGAGGAGAATGAGAGAACAAGATCCCTTTTCTAAAACTTACAGAAAGGTGCCTGAGTTTTCATGAAGGATAATGAAAGAATTCTGAATGCAATACAGGCATTTTTGAAAAATGATCTAAGTCAAAATTAGAATTATTTTTACCTAGGGCTGAAGATGAAAAGTCTGACAACATCTGAATATCATTAAATCATTTGTAAAATAAATTTAGTTTTCTTGCTTTCAATCTCCTTATAACCTTACAGTTGCAATATTTGCCTTGATTAATTATTAATACATTTATTTGATTTGCTGTATCAACTCCTGTTGCTCAGAATATATTTTCAATTACATTTTGTTTTTCTCTGATGAAATAACATTTAGATCTACTGAAAGTCACATTTCACTTCTGAAATCAATAATAAACATTTACAATATTCCTTGAAAAATTAGGTTGGCAATAATTTATGAAGAACAGTATACTCTTTGGACTTATCATGAGGTTTTCCCCTGAGGTCTGATAATGGGTATCCAGAGTTTAGATACCTATTATTGAAAAGTACTACTAAATTCATGTCACAAGTGACAATAGCTAAGTGGATAGCCCAAAACGCAGCAAGATGTTTGTTTTGAGGGAGATTGGAAGTGTTCAGGTAACAAACATAAATAAACTTTTGGGTAGAATGGCAGTAAATTTTATAATAAGGACAGAAAAGTAATCTCAAAATATTGAGTATGAATTTACATTAAGTTGGTATCCATGCAATGAAACAACATGATGTCAGAAAGAGTACAAATATCAGTGCGATCATGGATTTATTTACATGCACACATTGTTTTTCATAACTTAAGTTACTAAAAGAAGTAGTCCAATGATTTCCAGAGAACAAATGTGAGGAAGGCAGACTATTAAGTGTGCTGAACACATCAGTTTTAAGGTATGGGCAGGATAGTTAGGCAGCTAGAGATGTGGAACTGGATCTCTGGAGAGAGTTTGGAATTAGGCTTGAGTATTTTAGAGTTTTTCCCATAGAGATGACATATTTTAGACAAAAAAGTCACGGCGGCATACATATAAACATTTACCTTGTGAACAATGTAGGATGAACCCTAAACAGTTTGAGGTTTAATGAAGCAGAGAACAAGAGCTTTTATTTGTTAAAAGTTAATATAAATATATATATATGTATGTGTATATATGTATATATACATATAATTACAAAAAAACCTAGTTCAAGCACACTAAGTAGGATGATGAGTCATGTTGAGTACTTACTTAGAGCTGTAGGACATTATGATTCTTTAGTCTACCTGCATTTAACTGTTTTTTGACTAAAGAGGATAAAACCATGAAATCTCATGTATATTTGGAAATAGATGATGATTTTAAAAGCACTATTGATTTCTCAGGGGAAATTTGGGAAATAATTACCATTTAACTGAGAGCAGAGTCACTAAGGTCTCAGAAACTTTGAGTTAAGCCAATGAAAGTCTTAGGAGGTAGAGGAGATGCAAGAGGTTGAGGCTGAAGACTGGAGAATCTGATGGAAGGGGAAGGTTTGGTGGTGGTAGTGGCAGTGGTTTGGAAAATAGTTTGTTGAAGTTCTTTGGAGTGACCAACAACGAGATAAGTCAGAGAACAAGAAGGCTTCTTTTTCTGCTGATTCCTGATGGGCTGAAGATTGCAGTTTCGACTATTGACCTATAGCACCACCTAAAGCTTAAAACTAATTAAACTTCTCAGAAACATATATTACCCTTTTATGCTCCACTATGCTATGAGAGAGAAAAGAAGAAAAGAAAACCAGAAAGCGGAAAAATCGGTACTTCTGCTGCTTTGCTGTTTAAGAGTTGGCTAGGCTGATTTCCCTTACCCAGACAGTTAACTTGGTATTTTTATTGTTTGCTGAGCCTTTTTCTGTGAGTTCTGTTCTGATAATGTAGCATATAGATAAGTAAATAACTCACTGTGTTGGTCTATGTAAACCAGAAAAAGCTATTCTGATGTGATTTTCAGTGTTCTGGTCATGTGTTTTTCTGATTATAACCTAGCTGACAGTCTTACTGAGATACTCCAAGGAGATTAAGACATTAATGAAAACAAAACCAAGTGAAAAGATAGGAGGTCTATAAAGCATCACTGTACCGTACTTGATCTTAACTTGAATTCTTTTATTTTTTTTATTTAACTTTTAACATTCATTTTCACAAAATTTTGGGTTACAAATTTTCTCCCCTTTTATCCCCCCCCTCAAACACCAAGCATTCTAATTGCCCCTATGACCAATCTGCTCTCTCTTCTATCGTCCCTCTCTGCCCTTGTCTCTGTCTTCTCTTTTGTCCTGTAGGGCCAGATAGCTTTCTATACCCCTTTACCTGTATTTCTTATTTCCTAGTGGCAAGAACATTACTCAACAGTTGATCCTAACGCTTTGAGTTCCAACTTCTTTACCTCCCTCCCTCTCCACCCCTTCCCTTTGGAAGGCAAGCAATTCAATATAGGCCAAATCTGTGTAGTTTTGCAAATGACTTCCATAATAGTTGTGTTGTATAGGACTAACTATATTTCCCTCCATCCTATCCTGTCCCCCATTACTTCTATTCTCTTTTGATCCTATCCCTCCCCATGAGTGTTGACCTCAAATTGCACTCTCCTCCCCATGCCCTCCCTTCTATCATTCCCCCCCCCACCCTGCTTATCCCCTTATCCCCCACTTTCCTGTATTGTAAGATAGGTTTTCCTACCAAAATGAGTGTGCATTTTATTCTTTCCTTTAGTGGAATGTGATGAGAGTAAACTTCATGTTTTTCTCTCACCTCCCCTCTTTATCCCTCCACTTATAAGTCTTTTGCTTGCCTCTTTTATGAGAGATAATTTGCCCCATTCCATTTCTCCCTTTCTCCTCCCAATATATTTCTCTCTCACTGCTTGATTTCATTTTTTAAGATATGATCCCATCCTCTTCATTTCACTCTGTGCACTCTGTCTCTATGTGTGTGTGCATGTGTGTGTGTGTAATCCCACCCAGTACCCAGATACTGAAATGTTTCAAGAGTTACAAATATTGTCTTTCCATGTAGGAATGCAAACAGTTCAACTCTAGTAAGTCCCTTATGACTTCTCCTTGCTGTTCACCTTTTCATGGTTCTCTTCATTCTTGTGTTTGGAAGTCAAATTTTCTTATCAGCTCTGGTCTTTTCATCAAGAATGCTTGAAAATCCTCTATTTCATTGAAAGACCAATTTTTCCTGTGAAGTATTATACTCAGTTTTGCTGGGTAGGTGATTCTTGGTTTTAGTCCTAGTTCCTTTGACTTCTGGAATATCCTGTTCCACGCCTTTCGATCCCTTAATGTAGAAGCTGCTAGATCTTGTGTGATCCTGATTGTATTTCCACAATACTTGAATTGTTTCTTTCTAGCTGCTTGCAATATTTTCTCCATGACCTGGGAACTCTGGAATTTGGCCACAATGCTCCTAGGAGTTTCTCTTTTTGGATCTCTTTCATGCGGTGTTCTGTGGATTCCTTGAATATTTATTTTGCCCTCTGGTTCTAGAATCTCAGGGCAGTTTTCCTTGATAATTTCATGAAAGATGATGTCTAGGCTCTTCTTTTGATCATGGCTTTCAGTTAGTCCCATAATTTTTAAATTGTCTCTCCTGGATCTATTTTCCAGGTCAGTTGTTTTTCCAATGAGATATTTCACATTATCATCCATTTTTCCATTCTTCTGGCTTTGTTCTATGATTTCTTGCTTTCTCATAAAGTCCTTTGCCTCCATCTGTGCCATTCTAATTTTTAAAGAACTATTTTCTTCAGTGAGCTTTTGAATCTCCTTTTCCATTTGGCTAATTCTGCTTTTGAAAGCATTCTTCTCCTCATTGGCTTTTTGAACCTCTTTTGCCAATTGAGTTAGTCTAGTTTTCAAGGTGTTATTTTCTTCAACATTTTTTTGGGTCTCCTTTAGCAGGGAGCTGATTTGCTGTTCATGCTTTGACTTCATGTCTCTCATTTCTCTTCCCAGCTTTTCCTCCATTAACTTGAATTCTGTTACCTTCTAGCATTGCCAGGGAAGAAGAAACCATCATAGCCATTGCCTGAGTGGGCTGTATACCAAGAATTAGGGAAAGCTCCACAGTCTTTGACTGAGAAGTCTAAAGATAGCTAGTTTTCTTTAGAGGGCATAGACTTACTGCTCACAGCATCTCTTATAGATTGACAATATGATTTCAAGGGACTCCAAAGATATCATCTTAGCTGAGGAGAGTTGGAGATTGAAAAAGCTATTGCCCTCTATACAGGGGAAAAGCTTATTAACCATGACATTCCTCAACGAATGGCTGAGGTAGTGAAAGAACTGTTAGACATAGCTTAATTCTTCCCTATACTGGAAAGTCTTACATAGCTCTTCTGCTGGATGTTGAACAGAGTATTAGATTGTTTGAATTAGATAGTTGAAGATATGTTGGAATTTAAGTATGATTTGTGGTAAGAACCAGAAGAGATAACCAAAGGGTAGTAGCTATAATGCAATGCTTGGTGGGGACCAGTGGAATGTTAGAACTGATTTACAAATGTGCTTAGTCACATGTATTATCTACATGTGTGTCCCTTCCTTTGGGTATGTGGTGGTCACATGGGTGACCTCTCTCCCCAACTCTGTGCTGAGAGAACTCTTTCCATTGAATATATGTCCAATTGTAGAAGAGTTAGCTCATGCCTTGTGGGAGGAATGTTCTCTTAAGTTTTTTTTTTTAATAGTAATGAGCAACAGAAATGAAATCAATATCAAACACAATAATTTAATCTAGAAATTTAGAGATATAAATGAGTTGCCATAACAAAGAGACAAAAAGAACCCAGGAAGCATGTTAGTCAGTAATCATCTGACTAGCTTGCCAAATGGAGACAGATGATTGACAAAAGCAACTCAGGGCATCTGAAAATCTTACAAAATTTTTACCATTATGAGTAATATCATTTCAAAAAGCAACAGAAGCAGTGGAAAGAAGATAAAATGTTTAAATAAAGCTTGGTAAGATATTTAACTAACCAAAGTTATTCCAAGGGCACTCAAGGATGAAAAGAAAAGCACTATGAATGAAACAAAAATGGAAAATATTTAGAAATGACTTTTCAAAAAGCTGTATCTTCCATCAAGAAGAGTGGAATCACCACAGTTGGACCCATATCAGTCCCTGGGGTGCTCATTAAGGAAGTAGAAATGACACTAAAGAGATAAAGATGAGAAAAGAAGCCAGATTGGATCAAGTATATGTAAAGAACTGTGTTAGAGGCAATATTATTGATGAATTTTTTTTAAGCACATGAAGAAGTTATCAAAGGTGTGGAAAATTTTCAGAACTTTATTAATACTGAGGAAAGCAAAGCAAAAGAACTTCAGTAACTACAGGTTTACCTACTTACTTTTCCATTTGTCCAAAATCTTTATGACAGTCATCTATATATAAATCAAGGGCATTTTTGAAGGCCATAATAGTAGGAATAAGCAGGCTTTTCTAAGAAATATTCAGTAGTGGACCACCTTTTTACCCCCTCATTATGAATAGAAGGATGTAGGAACTCTAAGATCTGATTGTTCTTTTCTTGTAAAAAAAAAAAAAAGCATTTCACTTGGTAGAACAAAATTCCACCTTACAGACCAGGTGTCTCTCCTCTGTATATTACAATTATTCAAGATTCTACAGAAGATATAGCAACATAAATAACCTGGTTCAATCATCTTCTGACAATAAACAATGATTAAGAGATAAAACCAGGAGATGTCAGTCAATAAACCTGTTAAGTGCATACTATGTGCGATGTACGGTACACTGTGCCAAGTGCTGGATGCTCACTAAAGATATGTGCTCACTAAAGGTATTCAACACCATAATGGAGATTTATTTCGTAGTTCAGATTGAAGAGGGATTCCCTGTGAATGGTGTGGTTCTCCAGATGCTCCTGTTTGCAGATGACACAAAATACTAAGACATCGTAGAGCCTCCTAGAGGAGATCTGTAGTCATCCAAAGGAGGGATTTGACTTGTCTCTTCACACAGAAAGAACAAGTGGATAAACATCTATTGCCCCAATCTTAACATATATTTGGATAGACACCGTATAGAACTTGCTCAGCAGTATGGATATCTGGGACATATAGCAGAATTGGGTAACAAACTGGACTTAGAAATGTTTATTTAATCTGTTGTGAGGACCTATCAATTCACTTTCACTTTTGCAACATCTCTCCAATATGCTCCCTTCTTTCACCTCATGCTTGGATCATTGCAATTGACTACTAATTAATCTGCATGCCTCAGCTCTTCTCACTCCAGTCCATTCTCAATTTAGACATTAAAGTGATTTTCCTAAAGTACAAGTCAAATTGTGTCATTTTCCCCACACTTCATAAACACCAGTGGTTCTCTATTGCTTCCAGAATCAAATACAAAATGTTCTGGCATTTAAATTCCTTTGTAACCTAGCCACTTCCCCTACCTTTCCAGTCTTCTTACCCTTTTTTACCCAATACATAGTCTTGGATCTGGTTGTTCCACAAATAAAATGCTCCATGTCTTGGCTTCTAGTATTTTCTGTCCCCCATGCTGGGAATGCTCTCCCACTTCCTCTCTGAGTACTGATTTCTTGGGCTTCTTTTAAGTCCCAACTAAAATCCTGTCTTTTACCGGAAGCCTTCCCCAACCCCTCTTAGTTCTAATACCTTCCCTGTTTCATTTCTTATTTATTCTGTATATAATTTGCTTTGTATATATATTTGCCTATATTTTGTTCCTCCCATTAGATTATAAACTCCTTGAGGGCAGGAACCATCTTTTGCCTCTTTTTATATCCCTAGCACTTAGCACAGCTCCTGGCACATAGTAATTGATTAAGAAGTGTTTATTTATTGATTGATTAATCTAAAAAACTTTAGATCTGGAATGGATATGGAAGATATGCACTTGTCACAAAGAAGCAGACAAAAAATTACCTAGGGAGTAAAATGAACTATGGCTGGAGCTGGACAAAATCTAGTGGACCATGTGAGGTACTCATCAAGAAGGGCAATGGGGCACTAAGGTGGGAGTTTTGTAGATGAAGTAAGTATGCCATTTGGCAGACTCATAAAAGTAATCACATTAGTGAGTATTCAAGAACTATCATTTGGAGAGGATACTGAACCACAAAGCAACTAGAACCTGAGGTAGGTAGCTGAGGTAAGGGGAGGAGAAGAACTGAGAGTTACATATACTTATCTATTCAATTTAAAGAATTATTATTAGGGGAGAGGGATTGCTTTGTTATAACTTATCAGCCAACCAGTCCCCAACAATACAGAAGGGAGACAAACTTTATAAACAAAAGTCCAAGCTATTTTGTTGTATTTAAAATGATAGAATATTCATTTTCTTTTGGTGGGAAAAATAGTGGTTGGGAGTTTTGGTCAGAGCTAATATTAAACATTTAAGGCTTCAATGATTAGGGCATCATCACATTATTGGTTCTTTTTTTGTCTTTCAGACATTTCAGGTTGACGTAAATATGAAAGGCGATGAAATATAGTGAATGGGAAATTTGGAATCTGGAAGCCCTGGGTTCAAGAATTGACTCTGATGCATGCTTGGCTGTTTGATCATGGGCAGTCACTTAACTTTGTAGTGTCCTAGGCAATTCTAGGACTATACATTGGAGAACCTTTGTAGATCTAATTAAGTAGAAAAAGTGTCATTAGTCACAGCTCCCCACATAGATCAAATTAAAGGTCCAGAGTAAAAAATAAAACTACGAAACTGTAGATATAACCACTATTAAATGGAACCCCCACACGCTTTATTACATAAACAAAGTTTCATTAGAAAATTGAAGCTCTTTTTTTCATTTCTAAGAGTTAAGCCCAAAAAAGGAACAATATCAAGTTTAATAAGACAAATTTTAACCATATATATTTAAGTTTTTTTGTGATAACTGCGACTCATTTCTGGAGCTTAAAATTCATTTATATTTTGATTTGACATCCCTGTACCATGTGAAGCTATTAAATTAGTAATAATGTTATCTGCTTCTGTCTTTGTATAAGTTACTCCAACCAGATGGAACAGATACCCAAGAAGCCTTTTGAGAATAAAGAATCCACAGGATATACTGCAGTCTAATGTTGCATTTCACCCTTGCTCTATTTAGTTTTAAATCGTCTTTCAATTGAATGTATCTGGTATGAAGGGCAGAGCACAATGATAAACGTAGCAGACAGCTAGATTTCCAAGGACAGAAGAAAGATATTATACCCAGATCTAGACATTGTTGGATTTTCTCCATGGCAGGAATCTAAGAAGCTATGGAGAATGCCTCATCACCTATTAGAAATAAGGCAGAACTTCTTGACAGGGAAGATGTTCCAATATGTAAAGGAGTTATAAATATGGGTTAAAATAGACTTTTCAAGTTCCCCTTTAGCTTGATGCATCTATTAATCCCACAGAGCTGTTTTTTTCCCTGTTATAAATTCCTGTTGATCTAATAGCCTGTGTAATGAGCATCTGAGCTTATAATGATAATGGAAAGCAGTTATAGAACACTTTAAGATTTTCAAAGTTATATATGTTAACTCATTTAATCCTCACAACAATTCTGTGTAGTAGGTGCCACTATTATCTTCGTTTTGCAGATGAGAGAATTGAGGCGCAGAGAGGGTAAGTAACTTGTCCGTGATTTCCTAGTTAGGGAGTATCTGCAGCAGATTTCAAACTCAGGTTCACTTCGGGTCTTCCTCACTCAAAATCCTGCACTTTCTACGCTGTGCCACCCACCTGGCTGTCCCTGTGACACATTTACTTGTGTTGACCGATACTAACAATAACACCTGTCATTTATATGGTGCTTCAAGTGTTTCAAAGAGCTGTACCTTTAACACTCACAATAACCCTGTGAAATGGGTGCCTTTATTATGCTCATTTTATAGACAAAGCAACTGAGGCTGGGAGAGTTGTGACTTGCCCAGGATTAGTATAGTAAAGGTCAGATGGATTCATGTTTCCATGACTCCACACCTGGTACTTTTACCCACTATGCCGTAAGTAATTGATGTAAATTCAAAGGGGGAAACATTCCTTTACTATTATATAATTCACTGATCTCAGAACTTGATTTGCATCAAAAAGACTAACAGCAATGAACATTTATTAACTCCTTACTGTGTGTATTAACTTGACTGTGTGCAGAGCACTATGTTAGACATAGAGACAAATGGAAAATTTATAAGAGATACTGTCCATGCTTTCAAAAAGCTTACAGTCTACTAGTGGAATAAGACAGAAATCCTCATAACTATATTCTACAATGTTAACTGATGAGTAAATTGGGAAGTTATAAGACAAAGTATTCTGTTCAGTCAAAGCAAAGATTAATTGACAGAATGATCTGACCTAAATCACACAATTCCTTTTTTCTCTATCAAACTGGTGTTTAATTCTTTATACTTGTCCTTCCTTAGAAAATACTTCACCAAATAATCTGAATTTGTCAGATCAGAGCTGAATTGGTTCACTAAATGGTTATTCCTCTTGATATGAACCTAAGGTATTTCTATAGAAAAGACCAGAGAAAAGCTCTTATTTGGCTAATATAATCTATAGTGGCTGGATATGGTCCCAGCTCCACAAATTTATTTTGTTAGTGCTGAACCAGGCTAATATTACAATGCTGATAATCTAGGGATTGGAGAGATTGTGCATGCGGCTATCATATCAATCATGTGGGAAATGAGGCATAAAAGCAAAAAATCTTAGGTGGTGTGATATGTTTCACTTCATTTTTAACCACAGTAAAAAAGAAGTATTAAAGGTACAGTTAGTTTTACTACTATCTTTCACAGAAAATCTAATCTTTAATCACTTTGTACTGCATATTTTATTTAAAACCATTATATGTAATATTTCTATAACTTCAAAGGATTCTATATGGGTTATCTAATTTAATAACTATAATAATTCCACTAAGTAAATAGTCCAGGCACTGGGCTTAAAACGGACAGAGACCTTTGAAGCAAACAGTTAGGAATGATTATGTTAGGAACAGTTAGGAACCCACAGTTAGGTGGGTTAACAGGTCAAGATTTGGGTTTCTTGATCAACATCAAGAACATTTACTCCGCTAGTCTATGAGTTTTCAAGGCAACAGACTGAATTAAATCATATATTGAAGATTAAGAGAATTTGAAGAGTATGCGTTTGAAATATACTAAAAGGCAAGAGAAATACTAATAAGGAACAAAGATTAGAGCCCTGTGTGGTGAATGAAGATACTATAACAAAAGAGAGTCAACAAGCAAGGTGAATTTTTTGTTACTCATTACCATTATTTACTTATATTGTAGATATTACCACATGCTCTCCTTATTATATGAGTACTCATTGTTGCTATGTATTTCTGAAATAGTCTTTTAAAATTGAGTTATAGTTTACTTTTTGATTCTCCCTCAAATATTTTGAGTTATAGTACTTTATTATTTTTTCTTCTCTACATTTGCAATATTCATTTCTGAGGCAGTCAGTCAGCTAAGAGTTATTGAGTGCTTACTATTTGCCAGGTACTGCATTCAGCACTAGGGATAGAGAGAAAGATAAAAAACAGTTCCTGCCTTCAAAGCTTACATTCTAATGGAGAAGACAACATGTAAATAATGAGGTACATACAAGGTATAAACAGAATAGGTGGAGAATAATCTGGGAATGGAAGGCATTAGCAACAATGAGCTCAGGAAAGACCTCTTGCAGACAATGAAGTTTGAAGTCTTTTTTTTCTCCCACTTGATAGTATTTTTTTCCAATTACATACAAAGATGTTTTTCAACATTCATTTTTATAAGGCTTTGAGTTCCAAATTTTTCTCCCTTGATCTCCTCCAACCCCTTCTCCCCCAAGACAACAAGCAATTTGATATAGGTTATACATGAACAATCATGTTAAACATATGTCCACATTGATCATGTTGAGAAAGAAGAATTGGTATTGTTTGTCCTTCATTCTTGAAAAGGACTATGACATCAAGGAAGGTGATGTCATGATTTGCAAGTGAATTAGATTTCAGCGAAGCAGGGCTATGTAAAGTCACCAGCCTCACTCTTTGCTCTGGAGATGGCCATGGATGCAGTGGCCTTTTTAAGTTAAGGTCTTTCCTAGGTCTAAGTTTGTGAGGCAACCCCTATTCTGTGATTAAGAATAGGTAAGAAATGAGGTAAAGAATAGCCTCTTTTACCTACTCAAAAAAAGAAAAAAGAAAAAAAGAAAGAAAAGAATAATCAGAACAAAAGGGAACAATTGTGAGAAAGAAAAAAATAGGAAACAAAATAAATTGAAAATGGTATGCTTTAATTTGCATTCAGACTCCATAGTTCTTTCTTGCCTGTACATAGCATTTTCCCTCATGAGTCTTTTGGAATTGTCTTGGATTACTAAGTAGAGCTAAGTCTACCGTAGTTGGTCATTGCATAATGTTGCTGTTACTGTGTTCTCCTGATTCTTCTCACTTCACTCAATATCAATTCATGTAATTCTTTCTAGTTTTTTTCTGAAATCCACCTGCTCATCATTTTTTATTGCACAATAATATTCCATTACATTCATATACCACAACATGTTTAGCCATTCTCCAATTGATGGGCATCCCCTCAATTTCCAAATTTTTGCCAGCACAAAAAACGTTGCTGTAAATATTTTTGTACATGTGGGTCCTTTTCCCTTTTTTCATGGTCTCTTTGGGATCCAGACTTACAAGTGGTATTGCTGGATCAAACAGTATGCATAGTTTGATTGCCATTTGGGCATAGTTCCAAATTGCTCTCCAGACTGGTTGGATCAGTTTACAACTCCACCAAAAATGCATTAGTGTTCCAATTTCCCTCTATCTTCTTCAATATTTATCATTTTCCTGTTTTTTCATGTT